>NC_056743.1:19220425-19233900 GCF_019279795.1 Protopterus annectens
CTCAGATGAAAAAGTAAGGTCTGAAAGATACAATCTAAACAATTAAGGGCCTAGGACAGAGCTCTGTGGGACACCCTGACTGTAACCAAGGATTTCACCTGTCCAGTTGCTGTATGACACTTGCCATGTCCTATTTGTAAAGCCATGCAGATCTTATAAAGAGTAAATCAATACCTGGTTGTACTAATTTATTGATCAGTGTTTTGTGCATGACCCTATCGAATGCTGAAGTCTATATAAATTACATCACAGCACAATTTTTCATTCATAGCTGTTATATCTTTATAGAACATCATGTTACATGTGGTAATAGATCTATTTTCAACATATGCATGCTGATATACGGTTTCCAGATCCAACCTATCTAATTATGACAATAACTTATCCAATATTACCCTCTCTATTAATTTTCCACGACATGAAAGTAGACTTAAGGGTCTTTATGATTCTGGGTTGGTCCTACTCCCCCTTTCCCTTAAAGACAGGTTTAATAAGTGCAAGTCTCCAATCTTGAAGAATCTTCCCATATTTATATGACCTAGTGAATAATAGATATAATGGTAGTGTAAGTTCTTGCTTAAGTGTTCTCAGGTCATTGTTACTAACTCCGTCTCTTCCCTGTGCTTTGGTTGGATCCAGTTTGTACAGTTCTTTTTTTGATATAATCTAATTTGATTCTAGTATCTGGGGTTACCAGGATGTCACTAGGACAACTTATCATACCTTTTGTGGAGCCAAACTATTTTGCATAAGATTTTGTAAATATATCTAAAATCTGTTGTGTGAGAATAAATTTTAGAATCTGCACACAGTTTATCAATTTGTGTGTCTTTACTCCTACAGCTTATGCATCTATAAAAAGGTTTCCTATAATACTCAATATCTTTATACACATTTTCTTCAAAATTTTCTTGATCGCACTACGCTTAATCTGTTTTTCCAGCTTGTTTATTTCAATTTTCAAGGTTGTAGTTCATCCTCTCTTCCATTTCTTATATTTTTGTCTCTAACCTTAATCAGATATCTTGTTCTTATGGAAATATATCCAGATGATGTTATATGCTTAGATCCTGATGCTAAACATTTTTTTGACTTTTTTCACATAGGTTTTTTTTTACGATCTGAAGCAATTGTTGTTCCTGAATATACTCTGTGAATAATTTCCTTACTAACGTTGAATTATTATTATTCCAGTTTTTTTCTGGTAAATTTAAGTCACCTGCTAATATTATTCTTCCCTCCTGTGTTTCATGTAAGAAATGTATGAATTTCTCTAGGTCATCTGCACGTAACTTTGGTGGTCTATACACTCCAACAATTGTTATATGTTCCAGGGTTGTCTTTATTGTCACAGTTACACAATCTATAGCATTGGTGTTATCATTGAACATGTAATCTTCTTCTTTCGGCTTTTTCCCGGTTAGGGGTCGCCACAGCGGATCACCTGTCCGCTCATGACTGGCAGTGGAGTTTTACAGTGTCGAGTTGCCAGCCCAGCGCTCAACCTTCCACGGAAGGCACACACTCACACCTAGGGCCAATTTAGAGTGTCCAATCCACCTAAAGCGTGTCTTTGGGATGTGGGAGGAAACCGGAGCACCCAGAGGAAACCCACGCGACCACAAGGAGGACATGCAGACTCCACACAGAAGGCACCCCAGCCAAGGATCGAACCGGAGAACCTCTTGCTGTGAGGCAACAATGCTAACCACTGCACCACCGAGGCTGCCCAACATGTAATAATTACAGGTCTCTATTTTTAATGCCTATCATAACACCTCCACCTAATTTTTTGTTAGACTGCTTGGTTAAAGTAAAAACAGTTATATCCTGACAGAATTGGTTTCCAGTCATTGTTTTTTAACTATGTTTCACAAACTATAACATCAATCTTGTGGGAACGTTGCAATTTTTCCAATAAAAACAGCATTAACAACCACCAGAAATGCACTGAATGTTGCCATCTCTGAACTGTTAAAATTTCAACCTAGCAAAAATCCTGTCTAGTGTTTGTCAAATATTGCATAATACCTGCTGCAAAAATTCTCTTCCCTGACCTTGACAAATGCACTCCATCCTGTGTGAACATGTGTGCCCAAAAATGAGACTTGGATGCTCTACACATTTCCATTTCTTAAAACTAGAAGTTATGTAATCACCATAACGTTCCATCTGAGAAGGTAACTTCATTTGTCAGCAACCTGTGGGTATCGGATCCGAGCCGGCAGCTTTATTCAGCTAAGATCCGAGCTCCAAGCTCCTCCCCCTTACCCATAACCCCCTGCCATCCCTCTCTGTCCTCAGATCGAGTTTGCTATAGTATCATAGAATACTACAAAACAAAGGATCAGTTAAACATCCTAACCTGATGTCATCTGGAAAAGGAAGCACAAAGATCCTAAAAGGACGAACTACAGGTTAGGGGGACGGAGGGGGGGGTTGGTTGCTGACAAATGAAGTTACCTACTCAGATGGAACGTTATGGTGAGTACATAACTTCATCAGAAGTAGTTAACTTCATTTGTTCATCAACCTGTGGGACAGAGTCCCCAGCTACCAAAAACTTGGGAGGTCCTCAAGGAAGAAAATTCCGGAGCACTGCAGAGCCAAAGGACGCCCTCCCTCTCGAAATTATATCCAACTTGTAATAGGTAATAAAAGTATGGGATGAAGCCCAAGTGGCTGCTGAACAAATGTCATCCAAGGAGACACTGGACCAAAATGCAGCAGAAGTAGAAATCGATCGAGTAGAATGGGCGTGAACTCCAACAGGTTCAGGTCGGCCAGAACTCTTATATGCGAGAAGTATACATTGGGAAATCCATCTGGACAATGTAGCTTTTGACGCAGGTTTACCCAAAAAGGGTTTAGCAAAGGATACAAGGAGTTTCTCAGATTTCCTATGTTCAGCAGTCCTATGCAAGTAGAACCTCAATTGTCTGTGCACGTCCAAAGGATGTAATTTGTATTCACCTTTATGATAATTTGGGAAAAAAACAGTAAATTGATAGACTGATTAATGTTGGACTCGGATGCAACTTTAGGCAAAAAGGAGGGACTGGTCCTGAGGGAAACTCTGTCTTTATGAAAGACCAGGTATGGAGGTTTGGCACAAAGTACAGTTTTGTACCTACCATAAATGTAGATGTCCGATAGATATGCAACTGCAGTCATAACATATGGGTTGTCCTGCCTCAGGCAGCCCTCAGTCGGCCGGATTCCAAAGTCTGGGTCCAACGTCGGCTGATGTCGCATTTCTCTCTGACGTCAGAGCGGCAGGAGTATATAAGCATCAGCCGACGCCATCTTCTTCAGTGTTTCTTGCCCCAGATGCCAGGTGCCCTCCAAGGAAGGCTGTAATCAAATTGGAAGACAAAAATAAGCAATAAACAGATACACCAAAACAGATATCCCCAGCTAAGGATAACAGGGAGAGGAGTGGACCCAAGGCATAGAGGGGAAGGAGGGAGGGAAAACCCGACTGCAGTTGCATATCTATCGGACATCTACATTTAAGGTAGGTACAAAACTGTACTATGTCCTTCAAGAATGCAACTGCAGTCATAACATATGGGTTGAATACCATAGCTTAGCTGGGGGAGGTGGTATGCTCTAAAAAAAGGATGGTGTAGCTATCAATCCCTGCAGGACTGCCGAAGCAAAGCCTGCTCTGGATCTGGAATACAAAGGGAGGTTGTAGTGTTTGGAGAATGTATGCACGGAGCTCCATGTAGCAGCTTCTAGAATGCCTTTTGTAGGCACCCCTCTTAAAAATGCTGTAGAGGTGGCTGTAGCTCTGGTGGAGTGTGGTCTGACATTGGCTGGCACACTCTTTCCATGGAAGGAATAGCAGAATCTGATGCAATGTCCAATCCATTTTGAAATTGTCTGTTTGAAAATTGCTTTTCCTTGTACTCCAGGGGCGTAAGCAACAAAAAGCTGATCAGACTTCCTACTGGTCTTGGTTCTGTCTAGGTAGTAGCAAAGTTGTCTGTGTATGTCCAAGGTATGTAACAGTCTTTCCCCTTTGTTCTCAGGATTGGGAAAGAAAGTAGGCAGGTGAATTGCTTGATTTAAAGAAACCCTAGATACCACTTTTGGCAGAAAGGTAGGGTTGGTTCGTAAGGAGACCCTGTCTCTGGGAAAAGTTATGAACAGTGGTATTGCCATTAAGGCCTGTAATTCCGAAACCCTTCTTGCTGAGGTAATGGCCAGCAGGAAAGCTGTCTTCCAAGAAAGAAATTGTAAATCCACAGAAGCTGCTGGCTCGAAGGAAGGTAGTCAATTTTTCTAGGACAAAATTGAGGTCCCAAGCTGGTACTGGTGCCTTTCTTGGGGGCTTTATATTCTTGATTCCTCTAAGAAATTGCCTTAACAAAGGATGTGAAAACACAGGTGGATCAGTGTTGTATCTAGCTGAGATAGCTGAAGCATGTATTTTTATGGAAGAGTATGAGAGTCCTTTATGTAGCATATCTGCCAAGTATTCCAGAATGAGAGGAATGCTCAAAAGTGATGCATCATGACCCTTGTTGGTATTCCAAATGCTGAATCTCTTCCATTTGGCTGAGTAAGCCTTTCTGGTGGATGGTTTGCGGGCTTCTGTTAGTATCCGCTGAACTTACTTGGAGAGAGGTAAATTGAGGTTATTTATGGGATTTCCCAAGCTGTAGCGTCTGGATGTTGGGATGAACTGTCCTGAAGTTGTGTTGAGTCAAAAGTTGGGGCCATTGTGGAAGGGCCCACGTTTTGTTGTGACATATGCTCCGTAGTAGTGGGTACCAGTGTTGTCTTGGCCAGTCTGGAGCTATTAGGATCCCCTTCGGCTGCTCTGCTTTGATCTTTAATAACACTGTGGTCATCAGTGGCAGAGGTGGAAATGCATAAATTATCAGGGAGCTCCAGTTGAATGAGAGGGCATCTATTTTCCATGCTTGTGGATGATATGTCCTTGAGCAGAACTTTTGTAAGTGATGATTGAGGTGAGAGGCAAATAGGTCTACGTCCGGCCTGCCCCATGTCGAGGTGAGTCGTAAAAAGATGTCTGGATGTAGCCTCCATTCGTGGGGGTCTAGGAAATTCCTGCTTAGACTGTCCGCCAGCACATTGTCTTTGCCTGGAACAAACTGGGATTGTAACTGTATGTTTAGACCCAGTGATTTTTCCCAAAGATTCATTGTCAGTCTGCAAAGGGGGTAAGAATGAGTGCTCCCTGCTTGTTTATGTACCACATAACAGTGGTGTTGTCTGTCCGTATTAGTAGATGGCCTTGTTGAAGTTGTTGTCCAAAGGCCTCGATGGCATGCATTACTGCTAGCATTTCTTTTTGGTTGATATGCAGATGTGTTTCCTTTGGAGACCATTGCCCTTGAATACATCTGCCCTCCATGTGCACCCCCCCATCCAAGGTCTGAGGCGTCTGTGGTCATGGTCTGTGTTATCTGAGGTTTTTTGAACGACATACCTGTGTCTGACTGGCTTACTGTGGCCCACCATAGAAATTCCTTTTGAAGACATGGAATGAGTGGAATAGTTGCTTCTGGGTTGTTGCTGTGTTGAGACCATAAGCTTTTTAAGTACAATTGAAGCTTTCTCATGTGTAGTCTTGCTAGTGGAACCAGGAGAATGCAGGATGCCATGTAACCCAGGGCCTGTAGGAAACTCCTTGCAGTCATCTGGGTGAGCTTTGCTAAACTTTTGAAGTAATGGGTGAACTTCTTTTGCTTGTCTTCTGTCAGGTAAGCCATTTGAGAGGCTGTGTCTAGTTTGGCTCCTAAGAAGGTTATTTGCTGGGATGGCTGAAGTCTTGACTTTTGAAAGTTGACTGTGTATCCCAGAGCCTGTAGCAAGTGTATGACATAATTCAAGCTTTTTGTCAAGGTTAGTTTGTTGTCCGCTTGTATGAGGCAATCGTCCAGGTATGGGTAGATTTGAATCCCCTGGAGCCTGCAATGAGCAATTACTGATGCCAGGCATTTCGTGAATACTCTGGGCGCAGTAGATAAGCCAAATGGCAATGCTGAGAATTGATAATGCTCTGGCCCTGCAAGAAATCTGAGGTATCTTCTGCAGCTGTGTCTGATAGGGACATGCAGGTATGCCTCCTTGAGGTCCAGAGTAATCAGCCAAGACCCCTTGCCCAGCATGGGAAGGAGTTGCTGTAGAGTCAGCATTTTGAACTTTGGTACTATGAGAAAAGTGTTTAAAGCGGACAAGTCCAGTATTGGTCTCCATTGAGTTTCTTTTCTTGGAACAAGGAACAGTCTTGAATAAAACCCCTGACCTTGTTCTTGTTGTGGAACTTTTCCTATTGCTTTGATCTGAGCAAGCAGAGAAATTTGCTTGATAGCCTCTGCCCTCTGATTTTGTGGAAGGTTTGGCATGCCTTGTTTTCTTGGCAAGGTATGAAAATGGAACCTGTAACCGTGGTCTATAATGTCCAAAATCCATTTGTCTTTTGTCAGTTTGTGCCAATTTTTTGAAAACAAAGATAACTTTCCGCCCAAAGGAGCTTCTGTTTGCTCCTTGGTTAGCGGAACTCGAGGAAAGTCATTGAGATTGTCCCTGCGGGGCAGGAGAAACCCCTGTGTCACTTCTTTGGTTTGCTGGTTGCCATTGTCATCCCCTGTAGGATCCTCTGTATTGCCCTCTTCCTCGGGCACGCCTGTTTTTGCCACTTTGAAATCTTTCAGGATTAGGAAAGGACCAGTTTTTAGAAGGCCAGTTCCTGCTGAATCTGGGCGGCTGAACCTGGAGGAAATCTTTGACTGTCTGAACTGACTTGGCTTTTTCCTCAATGGACTTTAACACATCTTTAGCATTAGCACCAAAAAGCTTGTTCTTTTCCAAGGGTGCGTCAAGAAGTTTTGCCTTAACATGATCTGGTAAAGGTTGTTCTTTTAACCATGCATGTCTGAATGACCGCCCCTGTCATAGCTGCCCTACATGAAGCCTCCAATGCATCATATCCACACTGTAGAAAGTGATTGCTAACCTGCTAAGAATTATGCACAGCCTCCTGCAAAGACTTCCTATCTAAAGGTTCAGGAGAGGCCAATCTTTTCTGTAAATCATCTAACAGGAAATCCTGATATTGAAACATGTGAAAGAGACAATTGAGAGCTCTCATAGATAAAGTAGTGGAGGTGTAAACCTTCTTCCCCATCTCTCTAAGGACCTTGCTTCCCTGTCGGAAGGCAAAGGGTTTTTGGAGGTGGTAGCTGAAACCCCTTTAGGCCCCTGGGAAATTGTTTCTAAATCAACAGCATGGGCCTTAAATAAATGAGAATGGGTTTCTGGGACCCTATAGTATCTGTCAGGCTTGACAGGAGCAGGAGGAAGAGTATCAGGGGTAACACTGGAGTCAGAGTATTAATCATCCAAAACATCAAGCACAGGAAGTATAGCTAAGGGTCTGTGCTGGGGCTTTTTAAGGAAGGTTCGAAGGTGCTTTCTGGAATCTGAATATTCCTGGCCTTGCCACTTAAAATGCTCCCTCATGGAATGCAGAACTTCCCCAAAAGAAATATCCTCAGGAGGGGAGGCCGAGGGAATGGAGTCCTCTGCATCTGAATGCTCATAGGTCTGGAAGGGCTCTTCCTGGCTTTCGGAGTGAACAGAGTCCTCAGAATCTTCATCTGAAGGAAGAGGGTCAGAGGGTTCAATCCTGGGCCTCTTATCAGGAGGAGGCTGGGATCCTCTCTCAGGATGGGCCTGGGAACCTCTGATCAGGGAAATTAAATCTGCGGCCATGGACATGATTTGAGTTTCAGGAGTAGGCTGAGGTAAGGTTTTAGCAGTAAGATGCTTGGACTTGCTGGCTGCCTTAGCACGTGTGTAGGCCTTGATAGACATGGACATGGGAGGCCTAGCCGCTCCACGTGCAGGAGTGACCTTATCAACAGCAATGGTCTCGGGCATTTCCTCGGTGTCAGTATCCGGAGGAAAATCAATAACTGGCGGAGTGGCCTCCGGTATCGGAGGTATCGGTAATGCGGTGTCTTCGGTTCAGAGCGGTGGAATAACCGCCTCAGAGGGAACCGGGGCACTCGCGGTTGGTTTTGGCGTGGTGTCGGTGGAAGACGCGGGCCGAGGATGTCGGTCCCGGTCTTTTCGTTTCTTAGGAGTCTGCATTGTCGGTTGTTCCGACGGCATTGTATAATCAAATTTTTCTCCGAATAAGTCTTTAGTGAACTCCGCCCGGCACCTGAGAGTGCGCTTATTGAAGCGAGCACAGGCGGCACAGGCCGAGACGTCGTGGTCTGGGCCAAGGCAAGGGAGGCTGTAAGAGTGGAAATCCTTATGAGGTATTTGTTTACCACAAGACAAACAATTATTTACTTTTTCAGTAATTTCTGACATCGGCTGAGGCAAGAAAAGGTCCCCAACGGGGTACTTGGCTTTTTTGATGACTTCGGTTTCTAAGAATACAGGAGCTGACCGACCGGCACTTGCGAACTGCTTCGGCTTCGGGCACCGCGCGGCAAGAAAGACTGAAGATGGCGTCGGCTGATGCTTATATACTCCTGCCGCTCTGACGTCAGAGAGAAATGCGACATCAGCCGACGTCGGACCCAGACTTTGGAATCCGGCCGACCGAGGGCTGCCTGAGGCAGGACAACCCATATGTTATGACTGCAGTTGCATTCTTGAAGGACATCGGGCTTGAAGCTCCGAAATCCTTCTAGCCGAAGTGATAGCAATGAGAAAGGCCATTTACCAAGATAAATATTTTAGATCCACCGAAGCTGCAGGTTCAAAGGGAGGGCCAGTAAGAGCCTGGAGAACAAGGGTTAAATCCTATGGAGGGACTGCATCCTTAACAGGAGGCCTTAACAAGAAAGTACCTTTTAAGAAAGTCTTGCAGATCTTAGAAGAAACTAAAGGACCGAGATCACTTCCCACATGAAAGTGGGAAATCGCTAATTGGACTTTGACCGTAGAGGAGCTGGCACCTTGGTCAAATAAATGACAAAAAAATCTAATACAGCTTGTATCGGGGTTGTAAAGGGATCCAAATTTCTATGTTCCGCCCAGATCGAAAAACGTTTCCATTTGCTCTTATAGACGTTCCTAGTAGAAGGTTTATGAGCGGCTACTAAAATAGCCTTAACAGAAGAGGAGATGCCGGGGAGTCCTAGCTATTATTGGAAATGGATCAACCAAGCTGTGAGTTCGAGATTGTCCAGGTTTGGGGTTGTCAACCCTAGGGGGTGAGATATCAGATCCGGAGTGGGATCCAAAATCCATGGAGGATTCACTAGATGAGACCATAGGCAAGGTAACCACGTTTGACGAGGCCAGAATGGGGCTATGAGGATCTGCAAGAATTTTACCATTAGAGGAAAAGGCAGATGAGCATAAAGTAGACCGGATGGCCAAACATGCACTAGAGCATCTCTGGGGGATTCCCCTGGTGGGGGAAGTAGAGCGAAGTACTCGCTGCACTTTGCGTTCGAAGGCGACTCAGAGATCGCAGCAAGGTTGACCCCACTTGATGAAAATTTGCTTCGCTACTCTCAGGTTCACAGACCACTCGTATGGTGAAGGATGGATAGACTCAGCCTGTCTGCCAAAATGTTCGACTGACCTGGGATATGCGTTGCTATGAGAAAGCGGTTGGTGGCGATCGCACATTCCCAAACTCTCATGACCTTTCGACAAAGCGGATAGGATCTGTTTCCCCCCTGTTTGTTGACATACCAGACTACTGACATGCTGTCTGAATTGCAATTGTCCCCAAGGGAAGAAGGGCCTGGAGTGCTTGCAACGCTAAAAGCACTGCCTTCATCTCTAGGACACTGATGTGCAACAAGGTCTCCAAGTGGATCCACGTGCCTTGGACGGTTCTGCCCATGCAGTGCCCCCCCTACCCGAGGTGAGACACATCCGTGGTCACCGTGGCTTGGGGTGGGAACATTGAGAAGGGGCACCCTTCCTGGAGATCCGAGGACTGGATCCACCAGAGTAGGGATTTCCTGCAAACCTTGTTGAGGGGGAGATGCACTTAGCGGATGTTGCAGGATGGTCCATTGAACCTACAAGGTCCACTGTAGGACCCTCATGTTTAGACGAGCTAGAGGTGACAGACCGTTGGCGGCAGCCATGGAACCCAGCGCCCTCGGGACCAATTCTGCTGGAGGAGCCGGGGATTGTAGGAGGGCCAGCACGTGGAGGGTCAAAGTTTGAATCCTGTCCGGAGTCAGGAAGACCCTCAACAGGTTTGTGTCTAACCTGGCCCCTATGAAATCCAAGATTTGAGTTGGTTGAAGGGGGGATTTCTTGAGATTGATAGATTCCCACGAGAGGCCAAGTGAAGGAAGTAATTACTGGCTGAACTTAGATGCCTGGTGGGGGGTGGTCAAGAGCCAGTCGTCTAGGTATGGAAAGACCTGTATTCCCTGAAGCCTCAGGTGGGCTGCTACAACTGCCATAACTTTGGTGATCACCCTGGGGGCTGTGGTGAGACCAAAGGGGAGGACCCTGAACTGATATTGGCTGGCTCCCAGCCAGAAGCGGAGAAACCTTCTGGATCATCTGTCCATCAAAATGTGGTAGTACGCATCCTTGAGGTCTAAAGAGGACATTCATTCTCCTGCAGGAGTGGGAGAATGGATTAAATGGTGACCATCCGGAACTTTTCCTTGGCAACCGACAGGTTTAAAGTGGACAGGTCGAGGATTGGTCTCAAGTCCCCCGTCTTTTTTGGCACCAGAAAGAACCTGGAGTAAAAGCCTGATCCGGATTGATCTTGGGGGACGGGCTGGATTGCTCTTTTTTCTAGCAGCTGCTTTATTTCTGTGGCTGCTGCCTCCCTTTGATTGGGTGGGACATCGGGGAGGCTCCGAGGTCTGACAGGGAGATTCAGAAAGGGAATAGTGTAACCTCTGGATATGATTCAAAGCACCCAGCGATCCATTGCAATGGACTCCCAAACTGCTAGGTGCCTCGAGAAACGCCCCCCCCCCCCCGGCTACCTCCAGAGTGGAGCAGTCGGGTAACCCCTCAGGGCTGCTGCGTGGACCAATCCGAAAAGGGTTCTCTTGACCCGAAATTCTTCTGTCCCGGCGTCCACCCTGTCCTCCTCTGCAGGCCGAGGGGTCCGGAGCGAAACGGGACTGTTGAGATTTCCGGAACCACATCTTCTTTTGTTTCCTTTGGTTCCTGGAGAAGGACCTCTGGGGAGCCGAGAAGCAGATCCCGACGGCAGACAACGTCTTCCTGTCTTTCTCACTCTGGACCAGCGTGTTGCGGACTGTCTTGCCAAACAGCGAAGAGCCGTCAAAAGGGGCATTTGAGAAGGATGCCTTGAAGGTTTCCGCAAAGTCGCAGAGACAGAGCCAAGCATGCAGTTGTAAGACAATGCCCACTTCGCTAGCTCTAGCGGCTCCTTCTGTACCATGGGAAAGCCGCGACCTTATGGAGAAAGTAGCTGAAGCAAACATCCGCTTCCCTAGGTGGTCCATCGTCCGAGACTCCTTGTTGGGAGGGTGGCGCGAGGAACTCTCCTGGGCTAGTTCCTTCTTGGTGGCAGCCGCCACCAACATGGCATCTACCGGAGCACCCTTGCTCCAAACTGTCCTATCTGTTGGTGGGCTGAGGATTTTGTCTGGTCTCTTTGGTATGGGCTCCACAGTGTCCAGTTCCTTCCATGCCCTGGTAGTGATCAGATCTACCAGGGGATCAGCGGGAGGGGACACCCAAGAGGTAGATGGGCCTGCGTTTAATGCCTCCAGAAACACAGACTCATCGGAGGAAGGTTTTTGGGCTGACCACCCCCCTCTATTACGAAGCATTTCCATAATGTCTCCGAAGGAGACATTCTCGGGGGGTGACCTTGGGGAACCTTCCCCTAAGTTTGTGTCCTCTGTCAGGGACTCGTGTGCGTCCAAGTGCCTCCTCTTGCACTTACATTTGTGAAGAACCTCCTCAGGGGGGCTGTCCGAAGATGCCTCACCAACCACATCCTGTTCCTCTAAGGGAACCATCTGGGACGTAGGCGCAGGCTGTCCCTGGGGCCGGATGATGGGAGGTAGGCCCGTCTGAGAGGGAGTGGAGGGTGGAACCGTAGCAGGAGCCTGGGGTCTCGAATCCCTCGACAAGACCTTCTCCACAACACTGAATGCCGAAGGGGAACTGCTCTCTCTGGGACCCGAGAGCAGTCCCCTCGGATCAGAGGCGTGGACTGGAGCCGGCGCCGATGCAATCGGATACGAAGGGCCAGTATGCTCCGACCGAGACGGAGCCGAAGACACACTAACACCTCCGGATCTGAAGCTCAGCTCACGGCTCTCAGAGCTCGGATCCGAAAAGGGACCCGACAAACTCGAGGATGCGGTTGGAGCCGAAGTAGGGTGTACTATTGGCACCGAGCATCTCCCAGCTCCAATGGCTCCGAACTCCGGAAGTGGGTCGGAGGAGGAGCAAATTGGGGTGAAAAATGGCGTCTAGCTCCCCCCGAAGCAGGAGCACTCCCATCTTCAGTTGGGCCTGGAGAAACCTACGCTTCATCCAGTCCATATCTGCATCGGACAGAGTAGATCTAGAAGAGGCCACCAAGGCTGGCCTGGAGTGCTGCCTCGATGACCTCGAAGGTGACCGGGTCTCCTCTTCCGGCTCCGGGGAAAAACGAGGTGAATGAAGCCGGGAAGGAGAAGGCCCGGATGTCCTAGGAGAGGCTGTTTAGCCGGCGGAGCAGAGGAGGAAGATTCGGCCCACCACTTGTGGTGTTTCTCTCTCCTTTTCTCCCTCCTAGATTCCCTCTCCTCCTGAGCCAAGGTGGGAAAGGGAGTCCCAGCCAGGGGAGCAGGGATGGAAGGCGGGACCGCCGCGGTCACAGCTGGTGCCACCAAGGGAGAAGAGGACGAAGCTGAGTCCGGGGGCAGAAGTCCCGCCAGAATCAGCTTCGACCTCCTGTCCCTCAAAGCCCCGGAGTTGAAGGCTGCACAAATTGTGCAGCCCGAGGAGATGGTCAACCCCAAGGCAGATACACAGAGTGTGGCCATCCGCTGGGGATAGCTTATGGCCACACAGTGCATTTGGAAAAAATTGCTTTCGAGGCCTCAGACATGGTAACAAAAGATAGGCCCAACCCGCACACACACCTTCACACACACATGGGGGGAGGGGGGAAGACTAACTAAAAGATAGAAAAAAAAATTAAAAACAAGCTTAGCAATTTAAGAGAAAAGGGGTAACACTCACTCGTCTATCGATTAAACAAAACAAGGTCAAAAAGTAAATTTTGATATAAACTCACAAAGCCCTACGTTTGGAAACTCGTTCTAGATGCTTGAATAAGCCGCAGCAAACGAGATCTGAGGACAGAGAGGGATGGCAGGGGGTTATGGGATAGTCCACACTGGACTGGATATTGACAAACCTTATAATATAATATTCTCTGGTTGCTTAACAGATACTATAAGTGACCACCATCCAAACCATGTAATCAAACAGGGTTCACCCAAACAAATCTA
>NC_056743.1:19234400-19288056 GCF_019279795.1 Protopterus annectens
CACCTGGATTTGCCTAGAGTGGCTCTGCTGGACACAGGTAAGGACCAATTTTTCGTAGGTCATTGTCTACTGAACCTGGGTGGCTGCACTTGCAAGAAATCTTTTACAGTTTGCATAGATTTAGCTTCGTCTTCCTATTTCTTTAAAACCTCTTCTCTTATTACCAGAGTACCATGCTGCAAAGGGGCATCCAACACTTTAGCTTTAACATGATCAGGCAGATTTCGCTCCTTGAGCCAGGCGCATGCCTTCTAATCACAGATCCAGTAACGGCGGCCCTACAAAATGCCTCCAAGGAATCAAAACCACATTGCAAAGTATGCTTTCCAACCAGTTCTGCTGAATGCAATAATTCCTGTAACTCTATTTTCCACACAATCAGAAATCAACATAATTTTCTGTTTCAGTAAGCCCATAACATGCGGTTGATATTTAAGCATATGAAAATGTCAGTTTAAGGCTCTGACTGCCAAGGTTGCAGACGTATAAACCTTCTTTCCCCATCTATCCAGCGCCCTGGAATCTGTCAGAGGGGGTAGGATTTTTGGCTGTAGAGGCCTTTACACCCTTGGGACCCTGACAAATAGTCTCATGATCAGCAGCAGGATTTTTGAATAGAGATTTGTGGGAGTCAGGAACCCTGTAATATGTCTGGCTTACTAGGAGCCAGAGGAAGGGAATCAGGAGCCATGCCTGATTTCAAAAACACAACAATGTCTAACACAGGAGGTTTTTGCCAAAGGCCTATGCTGAGGAAGAAGGAAATCCCTAAGCCTCTTTTTTTGATTCAGAGAAGTCCTGACTCTCCCAGTGAAAATGTTCCCTTGAAGTATGCAAAGACTCTCCAAAAGAGTAATCATCAGGAGGAGATGCAGATGGGATGGAATCCTCTCTGCATCAGAATCCTCATAGGGAGGAACAAAAAATTCCTGATCAGAAGAGGAATCAGAAGAAATGGAAACCTGATTTGAATATTCAAAATCAGTGCCTTGCCTAGGCCTCTTAGCAGGGGGGGCTGGGAATCCCTGATCAAGGTAATTAAATCCTCAGCCAATTTGATCTGTTTTTTTAGGCATAAGGGCCTGAGCACGTGGCTCATGCGTCATTTTTTTAAACACAGAAGATGTTTCTGACCTTGTTTTTGAGGCTGGCGTCAGTTTAATATAAAAATGTTGAGGCCTGAAAACACCCTCAGAAGCTGGTGCCTGCTCAGAGGCACCAGACCCATCCAAGGGAGAGACATCCGCGGGTTCAATACTCTGAGAATCTCGCGGCACACCGGACTTCGAATGGGTCTCAGTAGAGGCCTGCGACTCAAAAGTAGTGGGTATCATGGGCTGCGAAAACGCCTCACTGAGTACCAGCGACTGGCGTAGGAGAAGCTTTGTCTGTTTTAGACCTCGACTGTCTTTTTCTTTGCATTTTTTGTGAACTCCAGTAGTTGGATTGCTAACAGACGACATTTCAAGATAATTAAATCATGAACCAAAATATTTAGAAGCAAAAATATACTGACGCTTAATAGTGCGTTGGTTAAATCTAACACAAAACTGACAGCAAGGCACATTGTGATCTGGGCCTAGGCAGGGAATACAGTACAAATTAAAATCCTTATGAGGTATTTGCTTCTCGCAAGTAATGCAATTATTAACTTGTACTGACATCGGTAAGGAGCATGAAAAAGTTTCACTAACGGGGTACTTAGCTTTAGTTTGAAGACTTTGGTTCTGAAACTCTAATGCGAAAACTTCAGGAGTGGGCCGACCGGCACTTACAAACTGCTTCTGCTTCGGGCACCGCGCAACAAGACTGAATAAAATGGCGTCGGCTGCATGTTTTATACCCCTGGCGACCGGACGTCATGGAAGAGGAGACCGCAACAGACGCAGGACCCAAGACTTTGTTATTCAAGCCGACTGAGGGCAACCTGCCAGCAGATTACTCAAATGTAATTACTGTAACAGTGAAACACGAAGAACATCCAGTATTGCTTTGGCCAGTAAGGAGTCACCAGCAAAAATGTTGGGGAGTCCTGCAGAATTTTCCATAAGACCCTCTGGATCAGAGGGAAGGTGGTGGGGGCATACAGGAAAGTAGAGTTGTGTACACTTACCATAAATTTAGATGTTCAAGAGTATTCACTGCTGCAGTCATCACCTGTGGGGTTATCCCTGCTGTGGTAACCCTCGGACGGCCCGAATACCAGGGTCAATGTTTTTCTGTGTCGGCTGCTGTCGCTTGCTGTATGACGTCATATAGTCAGGGCTATAAAAGAAGGCAGCCGATAACATTACATCAGTTTTTATTGCCCTAACCAGGCAAAAGACAGAGCACCATTGGAAACAGTCTCCCTAAAGAAAAGAAATGAGGGAAGAAGGGTGGGAAACAGGACTGAAACAGTGAATACACTCTAACATCTACATTTCTGTTAAGTGTACACAACTACTATGGTCTTAGTGTTTCACTGTTGCAGTAATCACCTGAGGGAGGATTCCCAAAGCTGAGGAGAGGGGGTGGTAGGATTAGTAAGAGACATAGGCATGGGTCAGCATGCCCTGCAGAAAGTACAGTTGTGTACCCTTACCATAAATGTTGGATGTTAGTGTATTCACTGTTGCAGTCAACGCACTATGGTTATCTGCCTGCAGGTAGCCCTCAGTTGGTCTGAATACCACAGACTTAGTATTTCTGCATCGGTTGCTGTCACTCCAGGACTGATGTCAGGGGTATAAAAACAGGCAGCAGACACCATTACATCAGTTTTTCTTGCCCCAAATGTCAGGAGCTCCCCCAAATAGGGTGGTAAGTTATGGTGGGAAAAACGCCACCAGTAAAAAGTAAATACCAACAACCCTGTAAGGAGTGAATAATTGAAATATAGAGGGGAGAGAGAAGGGGGCTGGAGGGTGGGAAACCAGAACTGCAACAGTGAATACATTCAAACATGTACATTTTCGCTGAGTGTACACAACTGCACTATGTTCTCCATGTTTCACTGTTGCAGTCATCACACTTGGGTTGAGTCACAAAGTTGAAGGAAGCGTGGAGGCAGTCAAGAAGAGTTGGGGGCTGGCTTGTATGCCCTGCAGGACTGATGTTGCAAAACCCGCCCTGGATTTGGAAAAGATAGGCAGGTGGTAATGCTTGGTGAAGGTGTGTACATAACTTGAAGTAGCAGCTTCCAGAATGTCCCTGGTAGGGACTCCTCGGAGGAAAGCTTTAAAGGTAGAAGCTGCCCTAGTGGAATGCATAGAGACCCCCTGAGGGGTTTGTTTCCTATGGCGTTTGTAGTAGAAATGGATAGCGTGTGCTATCCAATTGGAAATTGTTTGTTTTGAAATGGCCTTGCCCCTTTGCCCCTGATGCAAAGCAGACTAGAAACTGGTCAGATTTCCTGAAGGGCTTAGTTTTACCACAGCAGAATTTGAGCAGTCTGTGCACGTCCAAGGAGTGCAGGATCCATTCCCCTTTATTTTGAGGATTAGGGAAGAAAGTTGACAAATGGATAGATTGGTTGAGAGCCACACTGGACACCACTTTAGGCATAAAGGAAGGATTAATTCTGATGGAGACCCTGTCAGCATGAGAAATAATTAAAGGGTTCCACGGCCATAAGTGCTTGTAGCTCAGGCACCCTTCTACCTGAAGTGATAGCCAGAAGCAAGGCTGTTTTCCAAGAAAGGAATTTTAACTCTGCTGATGCTGTAGGCTCAAGGGGTAGGGGGTAGTGTGAGCTTCTCCAGTACAAACAGTACAAAGCTAAGGTCCCAAGCAGGGGTGGGGTGCTCTCCTTGGTGGGCTTAAGTTGTTTGCCCCTCTCAGAAACTGTCTGATGAGATGGCTCAGTGTTGTAATGAGTCAAGATGGCAGAGATATGGATCTTAATGGAGAAGGATAGGCCTCTGTCGAGTAGATCTGCTAGGTAATCCAGGATTAGAGGTAAGGAAGGCAGTGCTGTATCCTCTCCTTTAGACTGAATCCAGGAACAATACCTTTTCCACTTATCAGCATATTATTTCCTTGTACTGGGTCTTCTGGCTTAAAGAATGACATCCAGCACATGCTTGTTTAGGCTGGTCACTGGGGGAGAATTCAAGGAATGAGCCAGACTGTAATATTCAGGGTTTGCAGTTGCAGATGCAACATCTGTCCCTCCTGCTGAGTGAGCAGGGTTGGGGGATCTGGGGTAGTTGCCAGGGTGGCACCTGTGACAGGCTGCGCAGTAGTTGGTACCAATGCTGGCGTGGCCAGTCTGGGGCAATCAGGATTACCCTTGGTCTGTCCCGTCTTATCTTAAGTAATATTCTTGTGAGAAGAGGCAGAGGGGGAAATGTATAGATTGAGAGTTTTACCCCCCCGGTAGGATAGGGGAATCCACTTTCCAGGCACTGCTGTGAGGTGTCCTGGTGCAGTATTTGCTGAGCTGGTGATATTAGGGACAGTCAGATAGGTCCACCTCCAGGGTCCCCCATTTCTGGGTTAGAAGGCTGAAGGTGCTGGGGTCTAATTGGCACTCGTGGGTCTAGGAGATTTCTGCTCAAGTAGTCTGCCAGAAAATTTTGTTTGCCTGGCAGGTACTGTGCTTGCAGATCAATATACATGTCCATGGCCATGTTCCACAGGGCCAGGGCTAGCCTGCAGAACGGTTAGAGTGGGTTTCCCCCTACTTCTTGATGTACCACGTAACTGTGGTATTGTCCGCTTTTATTAGCAGGGGCCCTGGTGAGAGTAGGAATCTGAAAGCTGTCAGAGCGTGCTTAACAGCTAGCATCTCTTTTTGGTTGATGTGCAGATGAATATGACTTGGGCTCCAGTGGCCCTGAATGCACTTTTCATCCACGTGCCCCCAGGCATAGCCTGATGTGTCTGTGATTAGTGTCTGGGGGGCATGGGGTTGAGTAAAGGGAAGACCCTTGTTTTGGTTGCATGCTGCTGCCCACCAAAGAAGCTCCGTCATTAAACAAGGTATGACTGTTTCCAGGTCCTGAAAATGTTGGAACCAAAGACTTTTTAAGTGCCACTGAAGTTTCCTCATATGTAGTCAGGCATATGGAATTAGTAGAATACAGAGGCCAAGAACCCTATCATTGCTGGAACCTTCCTGTGTGCTGACAGAGTGCTCTTCAAACTATCTGGAGATATACAGAGCCAAGTATATTTTTCTGGCACTTCAGAGTTGTGCACTGGTAATTGCTGTTTGACTAATTTTATATCATTGCAGGCGGACTTCAGAGCTGTGCACTGTTATTTTTGCTTCAATGTACAGTTTTTCAGATCGATGCTGAAGGTGTTGGTTTTCCCATACCCACCCTTCCTACTCCTGTCTTGTTGTTTAAATTTAGAGGCTTTTGCAGTTGCCCGCCCCACTGTAGATTTGATCTGGGACACTCCCCAGTCCCATCTCTCTTCCTCATTCTACCTAATAGACTCCTTCTGCACTTGTTTTTAGTCATTTTTAATTTAATTGCATTTTTTAAACTGTTTGGTCTAACACTGCTACATACTCAAGTGTGCTAGCTAGCACTGCATTTGAACTGTTTTTAGTGCTGTTTTAGCTACTTTTCAGTACATATATTAAAAAAAATAAATAAAAATACCTTTCCTTTAACTAGTGTAGTCCAGATTCAGATTTGCTGTATACAGGACTGTATGTAAGCTTCTGAGCCCCCCAAACTTTGTGTGGAGGGAAGCCTTATAGCTCATCAGTGGGAGTGTTAAGCACTAGGTAACCTACCTACCACATAAGGAGCGGTTCTGGCCCAGAAATTGTAGTTATTGGCCGTTTCAGCAGTTTTTCCATCTCTCTCAACTTTCTGATTGAAAAGCCCACATTTGCACTTGTTTCCCCCCTTTACTGTAACTAGTTTAGTCCAGATACAGATTCTTAGTTTTAGCACTTGAATTTGCTTATTCGTGATCACACTTGTTCAGAACTTATAAGCACTAAACCTACTAATTACTACAGCACTCAATATTCCTTATTACCTAGAGGAAAACAGCTTTGGTACTTACTTTCCTCACTTGCTCAGAGAAAAAAAGCTCTTGTACTCACTTTCCTCACTTATCTAGAGGAAAATATTTTTTTTATTCTGGCATGTCCAAGGGTCAGCTCCCAGTGCTCTCTCCTGTCTAGCTGATGAATCTGGGCATCTTGGGGCAATGTAGAAATTGCCTCATGTACACAGACAAACCTCTCCTCCTACCACCCAAAACTACAACCTGTGAGAGATGCACTTATCTAGCCAAACAGGAAGTAAAGCTCTCTCCAATCAACACTGAACTTGACAGTCAAGACGAGAAGGTAAACACTTGCACCACACCACACTCATCGAATAGTCTCAATAAATCTACACCACCAAAATCCACACATAGAAACACAAAAACATTCGCGGAGGGTCTCAATAATAATCTGCTGAAGCAACAGAGACCTCCAAAGCAGAAATGCAAAGCAACCTCCACCCCCCCCAAAACAAACCAAATGACACAGCCCGCAGACTCAGTGTGCCACTCAACCACAGCCAATAAGGCAAAACAACGTACCCAACACACTAGAAATAGGTGACTCTATAGTCCGGCACACTGATGTCCCACTCACCAGGCTAAACAAGGAGAAGGTTACTGTCGGGTGCCAGGATCTGCCACATAACCCACGCACTCAGGTCACTCCACAAAAGCACAAATATGACTCTGTCATTGTCCATGTACTGGACACGCGGTTGGGTGGGCGTTTGAAAGACGTGCGTAAATGGGCATGCCTTCATTGAAGGTTAAAAGTCGAGCTGGCAACTCGGCATTCGTGAAAATCTACTGCCAATCAATAGCAAACCAGAGTTCCACTGTGGCGACCCCTAACTTGGAAAAGTCGAAAGACAACAACATTATCCATGTTGGTGTGAACGACCTGAGATGTACCTCCCTGGACTAAATGTAAAGAGACATGGAAGAGCTCTCCAATCTTGTAGCCCAGGCAGGTATGACTCTAGCCCTGAGTAGCATTCTGCCATCACCAAGAATGATGCCGCAGTACAAGGACAAATTGATGGACTTCAACAATTGGCTAAGCTTCTGATGCCATTCGAAAGGGATCCAGTATCTGTCTGGGATGACAATCGACAGACCACGATGCTTTGCCAGAGATGGCCTGCACCTGTCACCCCTGGGATTCTGGATACTGGCTAAGGTTCTTGCTGCCCCTATAGTGCCTTTTTTAGGCAAGGTTCAAATGACAAATTCACCACCATAACTGGAACAGGCAAGCAAAAACTGAGGGTGATGCTCAATGCTAGAAGTCTAAATCTCAAAATGCACTCACTCGAGGCGCTCCTTAAAATGGAGAACATCGATATCTGTGCAGTTACTGAGACCTGGTTCAAGGATCCAGAGAACAGCCCTGCACTACCAGGCTATAACTCATACCACACTTTTTGGCCATGTAACCTGAACAAAAACACCACAGGCAGAGGTGAGTCCATTTCATTAAGGATATCCACACCTTCAGGCTCGTTGCTCAGCATAATGCAGCAGAGGTTATCCAAGTGCAACTAACTGGGCAAAACTGCAATCCAAATTGTAGCTTGCTACAGATCACCCACCACGCCCCAGGATTCCCACTCCTTTCTTCCTGATGTACTGGAAAATATTAGGGTTCAACTAAACACCCTAATAATGGGCGATTTCAACTACCCCACCATTAACTGGGAAAATTACTTGTGTACCAACTCCTTCGCTCAACGCTTTCTGGAATTCATAAACTCCAATGCCCTGGATCAACTTATCTACACCCCCACCCCGGGCAACAATATTCTAGATCTAGTCATTACCAACATGAGTGACCCGTGTTTCACACGTGAAGTCAACGCCTCATTGGGCTGATCCAACCATAAGCTAATTACCCTAGATATCCACATCCTGCTCCCACCCCCATTAAGGAAACCATGGAAAAAAATTTCTGCAAAGTCATCTTCATGTTTCGTAAGACAGAAGTGGTGAAATTAATGACACCCATGCAGATGGACAATACAGTTACGACTACTGAATCCTACACAACTGCACTTTATAATCACGTACATGACTGCATGGATCATGCTATCCCAAACAGAACCAAGACGTTATCCTCCAAAAAAAGGAAGCCAATCTGGTGGTCCCCCTGCCATAAACAAATTGTACAACAGAAGGAAGAAACTGTTGCAAGAGAGTATAATCCCATGACTGGAGGAGCTCCCTGGTCAGCCTCAGTAAGAAGCTGCGATCCCTGATAAAATTCTCCAAAGCTAGTTACGAAAACCAAATCGCCACTGATTCTAAAGACAACCACAAAGCATTCTATAGCTATGTCAAGAATCTCAATGGCAACACTCAGATCTGCTCCGAGTTACAAAACAATGGCACTAAATATACAGACTCAACTGATACTGCCAACATCTTGGCAGACAGGTTCAGTGCTAACTTTACCCCCCTCTCACCCCCCTGAAGAGCCCATCTCTACACCGGAAGAATGACAAGTTCCTGTAATCAAGGCTGCACAGGTAAAAACCACACTCTCCAAAGCCAAGAACACAGCATCCATGGGACCAGACAACATCCCAGGCTGCATTCTACACAAACTACAGAACGAACTGGTACCCCACCTAAGTATGTTCAGTCACAGCCTCACCTCAGCTTTGTGCCTGGTGAATGGCCCACAGCGACGGTTATTCCACTCCACAATGGGGGAGCCACCACAGACCCCGGGAACTACCGACCCATTAGCCTGACGAGCCTGGTTTGCAAGGCCATGGAATGCATCATCATGGAGCCTATAAACAAAGATATTGGTAACCTCCAAACTCTGGACCCCACCCAGTTCGGGTTTGTAAAAGGCAGATCATGTCTCCTAAACCTGATAGACTTCTTTGAAGCTGTCACCAAAGCCGTAGACAAGGGTAAGGTGGTTCACAAAGCCTATCTAGATCTTGTCAAGGCTTTCAACACCATCCCCCACTCTGGAATTATAGATAAACTCACTAAACTAGGTATAAATCCCTATGCCACAAGACAGGTTGGCAACTGGCTCACTGACAGAACCCACACTGTGAAAGTAGCAGACTCCAAATCTGACTTCAGACCAGTAACAAGTGGAGTACCACAAGGTTCAGTCCAGGGTCCTCTCTTGTTTGTTATCTACTTCTCTGAAGTACAGGCTAACACAGAAGGTCTTTGTCTAATGAAGTTCACAGATGACTGCAAACTAGGAGCCATAATCTAAACTCCCAACGATGTGGACATCCTAAAAAAGGGCCTCACTGAGACAGATGCTGGTGTCAAAGCCATGGCCACAAGCTCAATGCCAAAAAGTGCATGGTCATCCCCTTTGGAAAAAACTCTGTACTCATGAACTACAACATAGGTGGTAGTATACTTAACACCGAAAGTATGATAAGAGCCCTTGGGACACAGGTGGACAGTAGTCTCTCCCTTTGATAATCACATCGCCACAGTAGTCAGGAAATCCTTCTATGTGGCACACCTCATCACAAAAGGTTTCTCATCCAGAAAAAAGAGAGGTCATTGTTCCCCTCTACTCATCACTCAGACCCATTATAGAGTACAACACCCCTTTTGGTATGTACCTCAACAAGACATCTACAACAACTGGAAAGGCCAAAGAAGTACCTCACAAAGAGGATTACTGTCCTCAAACAGATGCCCTATGCAGACAGTCTCAAAAAATCCAGCTTTACTCCGTCGCATATCGCCTACTCAGAGGTGATCTCTGCCTAACATACAAAACTATGTGAAACCCAGAGCTGCTGGACATGCTCCACTTAAAGAAATCCCAATCCCTCCGAGCTACACGCTCTAGGGACCTAAACCTGGTCATCACAATTAACAGAACATGGCGGAGGGATAGATTCCTGTCCCAGAAACTTCCCATACTCTGGAATAAACTACCTATCTATATCAAACAAAGCTCCTCATTAGCACTCCAAGAAAAATTTTGATGATTGGATGGGAAATAGGAAATTTACCCCGGGGATAACCTCTGTGGTTCTGCTCGACAGTGGCACAGGAAAATAATGTTTTTGGGTGGCAAAAGCCAGGGTACCTTTTTGGCTGGGCTTGTATAAGCCCCCAGGGCCGACAGCTGAGTACCTACCTATGAACCTAGGGTATGCAGGATTTTCCTTGCTGATAAGCTGGGTTATGGTGGCCATTTGTGTGAAGTAGCCTGTCAGGAGCCTAAGTGGAAACTCTCAGATCTGCTCTGAGCTAGTGCAAAATGGCACAATATACACTGAACCAACTGATATTGCCAACATTCTGGCAGACAGGTTTACTGCAAACTTCACCCCCCTCTCACCTCCTAAAGGGCCCATAATCATACCAGAAGAATGTAGAGCCCTGGCAATCACTGACAGGTTAAAACAGCCCTATCCAAAGCAAAAAACACATCTTCAATGGGACCGGATGGTGTCCCAGGCTGTGTCTTACACTAACACCAAAATGAACTAACCACTCACCTAACCACACTGTTCAAACTCAGCCTCTCTACAGGCAATGCACCCACAGAGTGGCGCACAGCAACAGTTATCCCACTCCACAAAGGTGGAGCCATAACAGACCCTGGGAACTATCACCCTATAAGCCTGACTAGCCTGGTCTGCAAGGCTGTGGAGCGCATAATCATGGAACTTATTAACAGAGACATTGGGAACCTCCAAACATTGGACCCCACCCAGTTAGGCTTCAAGGGCAGATCATGCCTCCTAAACCTGGTGGACTTCTTTGAGACAGTTACCAAGGCTTTAGACGAGGGAAAGGAGGTCCACACAGTCTACCTAGACATCGCAAAGGCTTTCAACACCATTCCTTATTCTGGTATTATAGACAAGCTCAACAGCCTGAACATAAACCCCTACGTCACAAGATGGGTTGCCAATTGGTTCACGGATAGAACCCACACAGTGAGAGATGCAGGCTCTAGGTCAAACTAAACCGGTGACAACTGGCACCCCCCAAGGCTCAGTCCTGGGACCCCTCCTGCTCGGTACATACTTCTCAGAGATACAGGCAAGCACAGGAGAACTATGGCAGACCAAGTTCGCAGACTACTGCAAACTGGGGGGGCCATAATTGACTCTCAGGCAGATACAGATCCTCCAGAAGGGTTGCACTGAGACGGAAACCTGGTGTCAAAATCATGGCCTCAAGCTAAATGCCAAAAAGTGCATAGACATCCCCTTTGGGAAAAACACAGTACCCGCGAACTAACACATATGTGGTAGTCCCCTAAACACAGAAACTGTAATAAGGGATCTGGGGACCCAAGTAGATAGTAATCTCTCCTTTGATAATCCTCTTGCCAAGGTGGTTAGAAAATCCTTTTATGTGACCCACCTAATCACAGAAGGGTTTGCATCTTGAACAAAAGAGGTTATTGTGCCCAAATACTCATCACTCATCAGACCAGTCAGAGTACAATGCCCCAATTGGGATGTACCTTACAAGACACCTGCAACAGCTGGAAAGACCACAGAAGTACCTCACCAAGAGGATTACTGGCCTCAGATGACCTATGCAGCCCGACTGAAGAAACTCCAGCTGTACTCAGTTGCATACCGCCTACTCATAGGTGATCTCCGCCTGACATAGGCCATGTCCAACCCAGAATTGATGGACATACTCCACCTAAAAAACAAAACAAATCCTCGAGAGTCACACACTCTAGGGATCTAAACCTCATCATAACAATAAATAGGACTTGCTGGAGGGATAGATTCCTGTCCCAGAGACTCTCCATGCTTTGGAACAAGATTCAAATCTACATTAGGCAGAGCCCCTCACTAACTCAAGAGAAACCTTGACGAGTGGATGGGAAACAGAAAATTTATGCCTGGGATCACTGCAGTAGCTCTGCTGGAAAGAGGCACAGGGAACTAATGGCTCTGCTGGATAGAAGCACAGGGAACTAATCCAAGGGGGCGGCGAAAGCCAACACATTCTGGCTAGGCTTACAGATGCCCTCGGCCAGATAGCCTAGTACTTGCCTATAAACCTAAGACAGGCTTGTTTTTCTGGAGTAAGAAATGTCATCTGGGATGATGTGTCCAAGGTTGCTCCCAGGAATACAATCTTTTGACTGGGGACTACTTTTGATTTCTTTTCGCTGATAGTGTACCCCAGGGACGTTAGAAGGTGCTTTACAAATGTCGGTTGCTGCAACAGCTTTTCCTGTCTGCCTGAACCAGGCAATCATCCAAGATTTAGGGTGGCTAACCAGGCATCTTTGGACAGCATAAGAAGAAGCTGCTGAAGGGTTGGCATTTTGAATTTTGCTACCACCAGAAAGGTGTTTAGAGTGGAAAGATCTATGATTGGGAGGCAAGTGCCGTCTTTTCTGGGTACCAAGAAAAGTTTGGAATAAAACCCTTGACCATCTGTTCTGCAGGAACAAGTTGAATTGCCCTGACTGAGAGCAGGGATTAAACTTGGTTTTGTGCCTCTGCCCACTGGTTTGGAGGAAGGTTTGGGAACCCCTTTTGGGGTTGGCAGTGAGTGGAAGTAAAATTTGTACCCCCTGGGATACAATGTTGAGGACCCATCGATCTTGGGTGATGGAGTTCCAGTTTTTTTGCATGATGGGCAAGTTTTCCTCCTAGGAACACTAGCAATTGGGCAGAGATGAGTAGAGTTGAGAAGTCATTGTGAATTTTTTCCATAAGGGGGTGGCTTTGCACTCCCCATTTTAGAAGTGGATGCACTCCATTGCTTAGATCTCTGCATACTCAGACTGCAATCTGGGGAGAGGGGGGGCTGTCTTCCCTGGGTCAAGCTTGAGATGACCCTGAGTGGGCTGGAAAGGACCAGTGTTTCGAGGGGTAATGCCTACTGAATTTTGGAGGCTGCACTTGCAAAAAATCTTTGTCTGCACAGACTTAGCTTTTTCTTCCATCTTTTTTAGAACCTCTTCTGCTTTGGGGCCAAACAGATTGCCCTTGTTCAAAGGAGTGTCTAGTAATTTTGAATTGACATGGTCTGGCAAGGTCTGCTCCTTAAGCCAAGCATGCCTTCTCAGTACAGAACCAGTGACTGCTGCCCTGCGAGATGCTTCTAGGGCATCAAAGCCACAATGCAAGGTATGCTTGCTGACTCTGCTTGCAGAATGCATAAGCTATAGTAATTCTTTATTTTCTGCACAGTCTGTAAAGGTAGATCATTTTTGCTTAATAAGTTCATAATATCTTGCTGGTATTTCAACATGTGAAACTGGCAAGTCAAGCCCTAATGGCGAGTGTTGCAGAGGTGTATCCTTTTTTACCCAATCTCTCTAAAGCTCGGGAATCCCTGTTCAAAGGCGTGGGTTTCTTAGCTGTAGTTGTTTTTATACCTTTAGGCCCCTGGGAAATTACCTCTGGGTCAGCAGTAGGATTTTTGAAAATAAGTTTGAGTGCGTCAGGGACTCTGTAGTACTTGTCTGGTTTCCTTGGAGCATGGGGTACAGTTAGACTGGATTCCATAAAGGTATCATACACAACCATCCAGAACTGGTGGGATTGCTAAAGGTCTATGTTGCGACAAGTCTAAAAATTCTGAGTCTCTTTTTGGACTGAGGATAATCCTGGCATTCCCAGTGGAAATGCTCTCAAAATATGTAGGGTTTCACCAAAAGAAAAATCCTCTGGAGGAGAAGCAAAGGGAATAGAGTCCTGTAAATCTGAATCCTCATAAGCAGACAAAGGCATGTCTTCATATTCAGAAACCTCAGAGTCAGGCTCGGTCTGTTAAAGCTGCTGGGGACAGGTCTCTTTCTCTTAGCAGGGGAAGGCTGGCTTCCCCTAATCAACATAATCATGTATTCTGCCATTTTAAGCATCTAGTTGTGGCAAGGAAGCAGGTGCTTGAGTTTAGGTCTGATTTTTAGGCGTAGCTCGTACTACTGGCCTTAGAAACTCGGGAGTTTTAGACAGAAATGAAGACTAGAAAGAAGTCAGTTTGTGTCAAATATCAGTAATGTGAAGAATTTTATCAGAAGCCGGTGCCTGCACAGTGGCTCCGGACCCATACAAGGTAGAGATATCCTCAAGTGTCGCAGTCAAAGAGTCTTGCGCATAATGAACGGGTCTCTTTAGCGGCCTGCAAATCCACCAAAGCAGACATCAGAGGCTGGGATAGCTCCTCTGAGTACCAGCAAACTGGGGACTAGCTTAATGGAAGTCTCGGCAGTTTTGGACTTGTGCGGTTTTGTCCTTATCCTTCAGTTTTTTGTTTTTTTTGTTCAGAACATTGGTAGTCGGATGGCTTACCAAAACCATTTCGGAATACAGAGATCAACAGCACAAGTATTTAGCAACAATAAGGGCCCGACGACGAATAGTTCAGACGTTGAACAAAGCACAAAAACGACAGCGAGATACATCGTGGTCTGGGCCTAAACAGGTGACGCAGTAAGAATGGAAATCTCTGTGTGGTATTCGCTTTCCATAGGCGAGACAATTAACTTTTTCTGACATAGGTTAGAGCAAGAAAAAAAAGATTCCCAATGGGGTACTTAGCTTTAGAAGACTTTACGATGATTCAATTTGGAAATGAAAACTCAGGTAGCAGCCAACCGGCACTCGTGTGAACTGATTCTACTTTGGGCTCCTCAATAAGAAAGACTGATGTTATGCTGTCGTCTGCCTATTTTTATACCCCTGACTACCTGATGTCAGTCCTGGAGCAACAGCAACCGACGCAGAAATACTAAGTCTCTGGTATTCGAGCCAACTGAGGGCTACCTTCAGACAAATAACCCAAGTGTGATGACTGCAACACTGAAACACAAAACATCTGCAGAGGCAAACCCAGCCCTAGCCTTAGGAAATAGAGGTACGTGGTAATGCTTGGTAAAGGTATGGACAGAAATCCAGGTGGCAGCTTCCAGGATGTCCATGGTGGGAACTCCACTGAGGAATGCTGTGGAAGGGGAGGCTGCCCTAGTGGAATGTGTTCAAATAAACTTGGGGGGGGGGGGGAGGTGCCATGGAAACTGCAGAAATTGATACAGTGTGTGATCTCCATTTGGAATTGGCTTCCCCTGTATCCCTGCAGTAAAGCTGACAAGTAGTTGGCCTACTTTCCTGAAGGGCTTAGTATTGTCCAGAAGTATATGAGCTGTCTGGGCACATCTAGTGAGTGCAGAATTCTTTCCACCTTGCTCTGAGGGTTAGGAAAGAAGGTGGGTAGATGTACAGTCTGGTTGACGGTTGCATTAGATACCACCTTGGGCATAAAGGAGGGATTAGTCCTCAGGGAGACCCTGTCTGCATTGAAGATGAAGGGCTCAATGGCCAGTGTCTGAAGTTGTGAAACCCTTCAGGTTGAGGTGATACCTAGGAGAAAAGCAGCCTTCCTGGAGAGGTATCTTAGTTCTGCTGAAGTAGCAGGTTCAAAGGGTGGTAAAAATACTTTTTCCCAAAACATAATTCCGGTCCCAGGCTGGAGTGGGTGGCCTTCTGAGAGGTCTGATAATAGAAGCCCCTCTGACTAATTGTTCATTCAATGGGTGGGAGAACAGGGGCTGTTCTGTAACAAAATGAGGTGAAATGGCTGAGGAGTGGATTTTAATAGAGAAGGAGAGGCCACTATTAAGTAGCTCCGCTAGGCAGTCCAGGATAAGAGGGATGGAAAGTCATGAGGTACTGTCCCCTCTGGACTGGCTCCAGGAGCAGAATCTTTTCCCATTTTCCTGCACAAGAATTTTTGGTGCTGGGCCTTCTGGCCTCTGTGATAATGTCTAGGACATGTTTACTTAACAGGTGCCCCTTGTTTGCCTTTAGAGCATTATCCATGCTGACAGTTTGGGAGTCTGCAAGTCAGGGTGCAGCATGTCCGCTCTCCCCTGAGTTAAGAGGTCTGAGATCAGGGGAAGCTGCCTGGAAGGCTGTAATGTCAAGCTGCACAGTAAGGGTACCAATGCTGTCTGGGCCAATCTGCAGCAATGAGGATGGCCTTTGGTCTCACCCCCCTTATTTAAATCAGTACCTTGGGGATAAGAGGCAGAGGAGGGAATGCGTACACAAAGAGGGTGTTCCAGGGGATGGTCAAGGCATCCACCTTCCACGCTAGGTGGTGATACTCCCTGGTACAGAATTTTTTCAGCTGATGGTTGGGATGCAAAGCAAAGAGATTCCCCTCTGGAGTCCCCCACACCTGAGTGATTTACAAAAATATTTTTCTGTGGAGCTGCCATTTGTGGGGGTCCAGTCAGCTTTTGCTTGAGTGGTCTGCCAAGGTGCTGATCCCTGGTAGGTATTGGGCTATAAGGTGCAGTAACATGGAAGAGGCTGCCAGCCAGAGGTTCATGACTAGCCTGCAGAGGGTAAGACTGGGTCCCTCCCTGTTTGTTGATGTACCACATTACTGTGGTGGTCTGTTTTTGATAAGGAGAACCCCTGGCCTGAGATGGGGTTTGAAGGATGTCAGAGGCTTTTGCACTACAATCACTTCCTTCGGTTTGATGTGTAAGGGAAGGTGCTGGGCATCCCAAAGACCTTGGGTGCACATGCCTTCTAGGTGAGTGCCCACAAGTTATGCCTGAGGCGTCGGTGGCAAGGGCCCCCTGCCTATCAGAGAAACTCGGTCCATATACAGGGGATCAGAGGTAGAGTGTGCTGACACCGAAGGTTCTTTAGGTACCACTGAAGTTTTCTCATGTGGAGCCTGTTCCAGAGGAATTAGAAGGATGCAAGATGCCATGTACCCCAAGGCTTGCAGGTAAGTACAGTTGTGTACACTTAACATAAATGTAGATGTTCAAGTGTATTCACTGTTGCAGACATTACATTTGGATTATCTGCTTGCAAGTAGCCCTCAGACGGCCTGATTATCAAAGTCTTGGGACCTTCGTCAGTTTCTGTCTTATCGTCCAGGATGTCAGGAAGTCAGGGGTATTAAGCATGCAGCCAACGCCATTACATCAGTTTTCTTGTCCCAGATGTCAGGTGCCCCCATAATGGGAAGCAATTATATACAAGGTTACACCAACAAGAAGCAAATACACCAGAAAGCTTTAAGTATAGCAAACAAGAAGAGAGGTGAAGTCAGGGGGCTGGAGGGACGGTAACCAGGACTGCAATAGTGAATACACTCGAACATCTACATTTATGGTTTATGGTAAGTGTACACAACTGTACTATGTTCTTCGTGTTTCACTGTTACAGTCATTACATTTGGGTAGACTCCCAAAGCTAAGAAAGGGAGGGGCAATTAGAGAGCATCAGGGCCAGCTATTAGGCCCTGTAAGACTGCAGTGGCAAAACCAGCTCTGGATTTAGAAAAAATTGGCAAGTGGTAATGCTTGGTGAAGGTACATACAGAACTCCAGGGGACAGCTTCTAGGATGTCCCTGGTAGGGACATCTCTGAGAAAGGCTGTAGAAGTAGATGCAGCCCTGGTGGAATGGGGTCTTATCACCTCTGGGGTAGGCTTTCCATGGTGCTTATAGCAGAAATGAATGCAATGGCCTATCCACTTAGAAATGGTTTGCTTTGAAATGGCCTTCTCCTCTGCCCCTGCAGCAAATGCAACCAGCAGCTGTTAAGATTTCCTGAGAGGCTTAGTCCTGTCCAAGTAAAATTCAAGTTGTCTGTGCACGTCCAAGGAGTGTAGTATTCGTTCCCCTTTGCTCTGTGGATTAGAAAAGAAAGTTGGCAAATGAATGGACTGATTAAGGGCCACACTGGATACCACCTTGGACATAAAGGAAGGTTTGACCTGAGGGACACCCTATCCACATGAAGGATGATGAAAGGCTCCACTGCCATGAGGGCTTGTAATTCAGATACCCTTCTAGCTGAAGTGATGGCTAGGAGGAAGGCTATTATCCAAGAAAGGAATTTCAACTTTGCAGTTGCAGCTGGCTCAAAATGAGGTAGAGTGAGCTTTTCCAATACAAAGTTAAGGTCCCAGGCTGGAGTAGGGGCTCTCCTGGGTGGTCTTAAGATTGTGGCCCCTCTAAGGAATTGCTTCAGCAGTGGATGAGAGAAGAGGGGTGGCTCCATAGAATAATGTGCTGAAATGGCTGAGGCATGGATTTTAATGGAAGCGAAGGAAAGACCCTTGGTGAAGCATCTCGGTTAAGTACTGAAGAATATGCGGTAAATTGGGCACTTGTGCCCATCCCCTGAGTTTGGTTCCAGAAACAGAATCTTTTCCACTTTTCAGCACAGGATTTTCTAATGCTAGCCCTCCTTGTCTCCAGAAGGACATCCATCACTTGCTTACTGAGGCATGGTAATGGAGATCTCAGGTAATTAACCAGGCTGCACGGTTCAGGGTTTGAAGCTGGGGATGCAGAATTTGGCTCTCTTGCTGGGACAACAGGGAGGTGGTCTGAGACAGGTGACATGGTTCCAGCAGTAACACTGCGCAGGCGGGGTAACAGTGTTGGCGTGGCCAGTCTGATGCAAGGATTATTGTCCTTGGTTTGTCCTGTTTGATCTTTAGTAGAACTTTGGAGAGGAGAGGAAGAGGGAGAAAGGCATAAACTGATAGATTTTTCCAGGTGAAGGACAGGGCATCCACTTTACAAGCTTGTCTGTGGGGAGTCCTTGTGCAGAATTTGTCCAATTTGTAGTTCTGAGGGGAGGCTAACAAGTCTATCTCTGGGCTCCATTTGTTTCTCAAAATGTTGAATATCTTTGGTTTCAGTTTTCACTTGTGTGGGTCCATGACATTTTGCTTAGGTCGTCTGCCAGTGTATTTAGCTTGCCTGGCAAGAATTGAGCTTGTAGGTGCATTTGGTAGCTCAAAGCTGTGTTCCACAGAGACATGGCTAGTCTGCAGAGAGGGTATGAGTGGGTTCGCCCCTGCTTACGTACCACATGACAGTGGTGTTGTCCGTCCTTAATTGTTCTGGAAGAATGTGGTCCTTGAAGGCAGTCAAGAGCATTCTGTACAGCGAACATTTCTTTTTGATTGACATGCAGGTGCATTTGAGTCTGGTTCCATTTGCCCTGGATGCACTTCCCTGTCAAGTGAGCCCCCCATGCACAGTCTGATGCATCTGTTGCCAGGGTTTGGGCGGGGATAGAGGGAATGGCAGTCCCTTGCTGTGGTAGCAGGCCTCTGCCCACCAAAGGAACTCTGTTCTTATACAAGGAATGATAGGAATCATCGATTCTAGTTCCTGAGAATGTTGACACCATAAGCTTTTTAGATACCACTGTAGTTTCCTCATATGCAGTCTTGCATATGAAATTAGTAGAATGCAAGAGGCCATGAACCCCAAAGCTTGCAGTATTTTCCTTGCAGATAGCTGGGTCTTTGCGGCCAGTAGTTTGAAGTAGGCTGTCAAACTTGTTTCTCTGGTGTGAGGTAGGCCCATCTGGGAAGTTGTATTCAAGCTTGCTCCCAGGAATACAATTTATTGGCAAGGTACTAGGTGTGATTTCTTTTCGTTTACGGTGTACCCCAGTGAAGTTAGTAGTTTCTTTACAAATGCCAGATGATTTAATAGTATGTCCTGGCTTTCTGCCTGAATTAGACAATCGTCCAGGTATGGGTATATTTGACTATTTCTTTGCCTACAAAATGCAATGACTAGAGCTAGGCACTTTGTGAATACCCTAGGCGCAGTAGATAAGCCAAAGGGCAGTGTAGAGAACTGATAGTGCATGTAGCCTGCGCTGAAACGTAGGTATTTTCTGAAAGATTCCCTTATTGGGATGCGCAGGTAAACTTCATTTAAATCCAATGTTGCCAACCAGGCATTTTTGCCTAGCATGGGAAGCAGCTGATGAGTTAGCATTTTGAATTTTGAGATTACCAAAAAAGTGTATAGGATAGACAGGTCCAGGATATAACGCCAGGAATTGTATTTTCTGGGTACCAGGAAAGATCTTGAGTAAAAACCTTGCCAAATATTCCTCTTATGGGACAGGTTGAAAAGCCGTGATACTTAGAGAGAGAAAGTACAGTTGGGTACCTACCATAAATGTAGATGTTCGAGTGTATTCACTGTTGCAGTCATTACACTTGGGTTATCTTGCTGGCAGGCTACCCGCAGTCGGCCTGAATTCCAAAGTCCTGGTCCGGCGTCAGTTGCTGTCGCCTCTTCCCTGACGTCAGTGCGCCAGGGGTATAAAAGATGCAGCCGACGCCATTTCCTTCAGTCCTTGCCACGTGGTGCCCATAGCAAAAGCAGTTCGCAAGTGCCGGTCGGCAGATTTTCGAAATCGAATTTCAGATCCGAAGTCTTCAATAAAGCTAAGAACCCCGTTGGGGAAACTTTTTTCTTGCTCCAGACCGATATCAGTAAAGTTAACAATTGTATTTCTTGTGGGAAGCAAATACCTCATAAGGACTTTCATTCTTACTGTATTCCTTGCCTAGGCCCTGACTACGACATTGCTAGCTGTCGGTTTTGTGCTAGATTTAACCAACGCACTATTAAGCGTCAGTACGATTTGCTTTTCATTACTTTGGCCGAAGGTTTAATTATATAATGCCGTCGGAACAGCCGATGACCGGAGTTTATAAAAGGTGCAAGGAAAAGGACAGGCATCTGAGGTCCAAAACCGACGACGAGGCCTCCGCTAGGCCAGTCGCCGGTTCTCAGTGAGGCGCTTCCTCAGAGCCATAGGCCGCTTCAGACTCCCACGTGGAGACAACTAGGCCTCTGGATACTCAAGGTATTGGACACTCGGAAACTATTCCCTCAGATGGGTCCGGAGCCGCTGAGCAGGCATCTGCTTTTGAGGGTGTTTTCAGACCTACACAGTTATATGTCAAAGCCAACCTCAGCTTCCAAGGCAAAGACTAAAACAGCTTTAAAGACAAACAAGTACAACATTCTCCTGGACAGACTTCCATGCCTAAGAAACAGATGCTTAAAATAGCCGAAGAGCTAATTACTTTGATCAGGGGTTCCTATCCCCTTCCTGATGAGGCCTAGGCAAGACGCAGAATATGATTCTTCTGATCAGGTTTCCACTTCCTCTGACTCCTCTTCAGAACAGGGATACTCTCTTCCACCATATGAGGATTCTGATGCTGAAGAATCTATTCCTTCAGCTTCTCCTTCGGAGGATTATTCTTTTGGGGAAACCCTGCATACCATGAGGGAGCATTTTCACTGGGAGAGCCAAGACTACTCAGAATCTAAGAAAAGGCTCAGAGATAACACAATACCCAAGTGTAATGACTACAACAGTGAAACACAATGAAATCCTGCTTTTGAGCCTTTGCCCACTGATTTGGGGGTAGGTCCGGCCAAATGTTTGGCATTGGTAAGGAGTGGAAGTGGAATCTGTATCCTTGGGAAATAATATTTAAAACCCATTTGTCTTGGGTAATGAGTTCCCAGTTTTTTGCATGGAGGGCGATCTTTCCCCCTAAAGGAACAGTCAGTTGAGCAGGTCTTGGAAGGTTTAAGGTTAAGTCATTGTGACAGTTTACCATAGGGGGGTGTCTTGCTACTTCCAGCTTTGCAAGTGGGAGCCCCCCCCCCCCACTGTTTAGGCCTGTGTGTACCTTGAAGCCTGGGTGGTCTGCTGGTCCTGGGTTTAGACGGAAAAGGCCTGGAAGAGACAGGAAAGGACCAATTCTTAGAAGGTCAGTACCTAATAAATCTGGGAGGCTGTACTTGCAGGAAATCTTTAATAGTTTGCATAGATTTAGCGTTTTCCTCCATCTTTTTAAGTACTATTACTGCTTTGTTGCCAACAGGCGGTCTTGGTTTAAAGGAGCATCCAGTAATTTAGTTTTAACATGATCTGGCAATTTTTTTTCCTTAAGCCAAGCATGCCTTCTAAGGGCAGACACTGTGACAGCAGCCCTGCAAAATGCCTCTAATGAATCAAAACCACATTGCAAAGTATGTTAACCGGGTTCAGCAGAATGCATTAAATCCTGTAATTCTTTATTTTCAGCACAGTCAGGAATCAACAATTTTCTGTTTAAGTAATCTAATAATATGCTGCTGATACTTAACATATGAAACAGGCAGTTTAAGGCCCTAATGGCCAAAGTAGCAGAAGTGTATACCTTCTTACCCCATCTGTCTAGGGCCCTACAATCTCTATCAGAGGGGGTAGGGTTTTTGGCAGTAGTAGCCTTAATGCCTTTGGGTCCCTGTGAAATTGTCTCTGGATCCGCAGTAGGATTCTTAAAAAGGAACTTGAGAGAGTCAGGGACTCTAATACCAGTCAGGTTTCCTGGGAGCTGGAGGTAAAGTGTCTGGGACCAGACTAGATTCCAAGAAGGCATCATTTACAATGTCCAGTACAGGAGGGATAGCTAAAGGCCTGTGCTGAGGTAGGAGTAAGAATTCCCTAAGCCTCTTTTTGGAGTCAGAGTAATCATGGCTTTCCCAGCGGAACTGCTCCCTAAGAGTTTCACCAAAAGAGAAATCTTCTGGAGGGGAAGCAGAGGGAATGGAGTCCTCTGCATCAGAATCCTCATAGGTAGACAAGGGCAAATCCTAGTCATCAGAAGAAACAGAAATTACAGAATCCTGATCAGAAGAATCAGAAGGAAAATCAGTTCTAGGTCTCTGAGAGGGAAGAAGGGTGGCTTCCCCTGATTAGAGTAAAAAGGTCTTCAGCCATTCTTATTTATTTTTAGGCGTAGGGGCCTGACCATGCGGTCTGGATGTCTGTTTTCTAGACGTGGATCGAGTTTTAGGCCTTGAAGATGATGTTTAATATGCAACTCAGTAGGCCTGAATACACCCTCAGAAGCCAGTACCTGCCCAGCAGCTATGGACCCATCCAAGGTAGAGACATCTGCAGGTTCCATAGTCGAAGAAGCATCTTGTGGCATACCGGACTCAGAATGGGTCTCAGTAGAGGCCTGCGAATCTTAAGTAGCGGGTTATCAGGGGCTGTGAAAGAGCCTCACTGAGTACTGGCGAACTGGCAACAAGCTTAAGAGAAGCGTCGTCGGCAGCTTTGGACCTATGCAGTCTGTCTTTATCTTTGCGTTTTTTCGGAACGTCAGTAGGCTTACTGAAGCCATTTCTGGATAAAATAGTTAGATGCGAAAATGATCGGACGACAATAGTTCGAGGATTGAATAAGGCACAAAACTGACAGTGAAGGACGTCATGGTCTGGGCCCAAGCAAGGAATGCAGTACGAATGAAAATCTTTGAGGTATTTGCTTTCCACAAATACAATTAACTTTTACTGACATCGGCTTAAAGCAAGAAAAAAGATCCCCAACGTGGTACTTAGCTTTGTTAAAGACTTCGGATGTGAAACTTTAAAATGAAAATTTCAGGAGTCTGCCGACCAGCACTTGCAAACTGCTTCTGCGTCGGGCACCGCACGGCAAGAAAGACTGATGTAATGGTGTCTGCTGCATGCTTTATACCCCTAACTACCTCATATCATGGAAGAAGAGACAGCAACCGATGCACGACCCCAGACTTAAGAGATAATAAAGCCGACTGAGGGCTACCTGCAAGCAGATAACCCAAATGTAATGATTGCACCAGTGAAACATGAACATCTTCCTTGCAGCGAGGTGAATTCTGGAAGCCAGCTGGGTGAAACAGAGATGCAGGAAGCTCTGCTTTTCTGGAGACAGGAAGGCCATTCTGGATGGTGTCCAGCAGTGTTCCCAAGAGTTTGCCTTGATTACTTCTAGTTGATGGTGTTCCATGAGGGGGTTAAGGAGGGTTTTGACAAAGAGGATGTCCTTGAGGAGCTATTCTTCGCCATCTGCCTGAATGGGGCAGTCATCCAGATAAGGGTAAATTTGTATACTTTTCTATCCGCCCAAGGCTATGGCCGGGGCTAAGGCATCTTCTAGACATATGGTAACTAACCATGCATTTTTTGTCAGCATAGGCAGCAGCTGCTGCAAAGTTAGCATTTTTAATTTGGTGACAGCCAGGAAGGTGTTCAGCATGGGTAGATCCAGGGTGGGGCACCAAGTGCCCTCTATTCTGGGCACAAAGAATAGTCTGGAATAAAAGCCTTTGCCTGTTTGATCTGAGGGGACAGGTTCTACTGCCCCTAGGGATGAGACAGCTTGGACTTGTTTCAATGCCTCTGTCCAGTGATTTTGAGGTAAGGGTACCCTCTTTGAATTGGGTGTTAGTAGAAGGAGAATTCCCCCCCCCCGTATCCCTGAAAAATGATTTTTAAGATCCAATGGTCATTAGTTGCAGAAATTCTATTTTTCAAGCACAGGGAGAGCCCTCCTCCTAGTATTTGGTGAGTGAAAACAGGGCGAGTGGGGAGAGGGAGTCACTGAGGATTTTTACCCTAGAGGGTTGGCTTAGAACTCCCTGCCATTTGGTTCTCTGCTGTCCCTGGGATAGAGGTCTGGGTGGTCTGTCCCTGCGGGGCATAGCTTGTCCTTGTCTGCTAGGTGCAGGAAATGACAAGTATATTGAGGGAAAATTCCTACTGAACCTAGGAGGTTGTACCTGAAGGAAATCTTTTACTGTCTGCATAGATTTTGCTTTGTCTTCCATCTTTTTAAGCACCTATTCTGCTTTTACACCAAAAAAGCAGTCCTTATCCAAAGGTGCATCAAGTAATTCAGATTTGACAAGTAATTTAGATTTGACATGATCAGGGAGAGGTTGTTCTTTCAACCATACATGTCTCCTAATGACAGATCCTGACACTGCTGCCCTGCCTGAGGCTTCTAGGGCATCATATCCACAGTGTAGAGTGTACAGCCACTTGACAAGGAGAGTGCAGTAAATCTGGTAATTCTTTCGAATTGGTACAGTCAGGAAAAGTAGTAATCTTTTTGTTTTAATAGTTCCAAGGTGTGTTGATATTTTAACATGTGGAACTGACAGTTCAGTGCTCTGACAGCTAAGGTAGCAGAGGTGCATACTTTTTTACCTTATCTGTCCAAAGCTCTGACGTCCTTGTCAGAAGGAAAAGGGTGCTTTGTAGAATTAGCCTTAGCTCCTTTAGGTCCCTGTGTAATGGCCTCCAGGTCTGCAGCAGGATTTTTGTACAAGTATTTGTGAGAATTCGGTACTCAATACCAGTCAGGTTTTCTGGGAGCAGGTGGGAGGGCATCAGGAGTTGAGCTAGATTCATGAAGACATCAACCACCTCTAAGATTGGAGGGATGGCAAAGGGTCTGTGCTGGAGCAGCTCTAGAAACTTAGCCTTTTCTTAGCCTGAGGGAAGTCCTGGGATTCCCAGTGGAAACCTTTCCTGAGGGTGTGAAGAGCTTCCCCCAAAGGAAGGATCGTCTGGTGGGAGGCAGAAAGAATGGATTCCTCTGGATCTGAATCCTCATAAGCAGTCAAGATATAATTCCTCTTCAAAATATGAATAATCAGACTCCTCAGAATTCTGTTCCGTCAGTATTTCAGGAGAAAGGTCTTTTCCTTTTAGAAGTAGTGGTCTGATTACCCTGATAAGGGTAATAAGATCCTCTATTTAAGCATTCACAGCTTGGGGTGGAAAAGCATGAGTAAAATGGTGGCATGAGGTAGTTTTCCTAGGAGTGGCCTTGCCTCTAGGCCTAAGAGTATCCATCGGTCTGAGAGAAATGGTAGTCAGATAAGATGTTTTTGTCTAGATTTGGTAGTGCGAAAGACCTCCTCAAAAGCCGGTGCCTGTGTTGCTGCTCCGGACCCAACCAATCTAAGGGGGCAGCGAAAGCCAACACATTCTGGCTAGGCTTATAAATGCCTTGGGGCAGATATAGCCTAGTACCTGCCTATGAACCTATGAGGCAGAGGCAACCATAGGCTCGGAAGACGAAGATTTCTGAAGCATTCTGGACTCCGACAGGGTCTCAGTAGAGACCTGTGAAGGTATCGAATCGGGCATCGGGGGCTGCGAAAGCACCTCACTGAATTCTGGGAAACTGATGACCTGCTTAGCGGTAGAGTTGTCAAAAGGCTTGCCTTGTGTGGTCTGTCTATCTTTATCCTTACTTTTTTTCAGAATGTCTACAGATTGTTTGCTGATGGACGCCATTTTGGCTACAATAAGAGCTCTACAACTAATGGTTCTCGCGTTAAAGAGAGCACAGAACAGGCAATGGGGGACTCTGTGGTCTGGGCCTAAACAAGTGACGCAATATGAATGGAAGTGTGTGTGTGGTATTTGCTTTCCGCAGGCGAGACGATTGTTAACTTTTCTGGGCATCAGTTAGTGCAAGAAAAAAGGATTCCCAACTGGGTACTTAGCTTTAGACACCTTTAGACACTTTTAGCTGAAATTCAAACTCTGGTAGTGACCAACCGGCACACTTGCAAACTGCTTTTGCTATGGGCTCCACGACAAGAAAGACTGATGTAAAGGCGTCGACTGCCTTCCTTTACACCACTGACTACCTGACATCAGACAGCAGCCAACACAGAAAAACACCAACTCTGGTATTCGGGCCAGCCGAGGGCCAACACATCAGGGATAACCCCCACAGGTGATGACTGCAACACTGAAACATGAACATCCTCTCCTTCCAGGACATTGAGAAGGCTTCTGTTTGCAATGCGTTCAGGTCATGAGTTCTACAGAAGTAGCTCTGGAGGTGCATGTTTATGGAGGCGGCAAACAGGTCTATCTGTGGAATACCCCCACCTGTGGACCAGATCTAGGAACACCTCTCGACAGCATCTATTCATGGCTGTCTGATATGGTTCTGCTTAGTGAGTGCCTGAAAGTTGTGCTGGGACCGAATGTAGGCTGTCTGGATGGTGATTCCCTGAGACAGCCAGATCCCATACTTGTAGAGCTAATCTGCATAGGAGGTAGGACTTTGTCTCTCCTTGCTTGTTCAGGTACCACATCACTGTGGTGCTGTCTGTGAAGATCTTTAGGAGGCCTTGCTGTTGGTAAGGTTGGAAGGCCTGCAGGGCGGGGAGTATTGCTGTCATTTCCATGATGCTGATGTGCACTTGTTTGTGTCTGTCCACAAACCTTGCACTGTCCTTGGACCCAGAGTTGCCCCACAGCCCAGGTCTGAGGCATCTGTGTGCATGATCTGGGAAGGGGGGTATTTGTAGGGGCAGGCCCAGATTCTGGGCAACTTGGCAGAGCCACCACTTTAAATTCTTCGTAAAGACAGGGGATGACTGGGACCCTGAACTCTAGAGGATGTGAGTGCTCTGTCCACATCAAGCGCAAGTACCATTGACATTTTCTCGTGTAAACGCAGGAGTAGTAGCATGGGGATAGTAGCTGCCATGTATTCCAGAAGTCTTAAGAATTCCGTTGCAGTCTTAGCTGATGAATAGAGGGCAGATTGAAATTGATGAGTGAGAGAGCACCTTTTCCCCCTGGGAAGGAGGCCATCCTGATGTCTGTCCTGATTCTGCATCCCAGGAAAACAATGTCCTGTGTAGGATCAAGTTGGGACTTTGGGAAGTTTATCAGGAACCCTAGAGACTGTAGCAAAGTAGGAGGTTCTTGGTGTGACCAAGGAGGGTCTGTCTGCTGCCTGAATGTGTAGGTCGCCTAAGAATGGGTATATTTATATTTTACTTGTCCTGCAGTAGAAAATTACTGGGGCTAGGCACTTTGTAAACACCCTTGGATTAGCAGAGAGCACAAAAGGCAAGGCATAGAACTGAAAGTGAAGTGCCTGCTACGAATCTGAGGTATTTCCTAGAGGAAGGCTTTATGGTAATGTGAAGATGGGTCTCCATTTTTGTCCAGGGTTACCATGAAGGCCTGAGGGAGAATAAGGGGGAAAGAGTGGGTAAGGAGCATCCTGAAGGAGGACACCTATAAGAAGAGGTTGAGACGGGAGAGGTATAGGATGGGTCTCCATGGTCCCTCTTTTCTGGGCACCAGAAAAATTCTTGAGTAGAAACCTTTCCCTCAAGCAAGGGTGGGGACTGATTTCATGGTGCCTTGAAGCAGCAGGTTAAGACCTGGTGTAGGAGAGACCGGGAGAGACCTTTGAGATGCGGGAGGAGGTGGAAAAGGCTCTCTGAGGTGGACTGATCCAACTCAAAATAGCCATTCTGCAGGATGGACAAAATCCATTTGTCTGATGTTACCAGGGACCATGCAGGGCAACAGTGAGAGAGATGGGTGGACAAGGAGGTGGTGGGAAGAGGAGGGGAAGGAAATGTGGAGTCCTTGGCTGAGCAGTTTGTCTCCTGGGAGGCATTCTAGACCTGGGGGTTGAAATCCTTGATGTCTTTCTTATAAATTGAGTCTTAGCTGGGTAGTTCCTCTGGAACTTTGGGACTGGAGAGACTAGGAGATGCTTGAGGTCTTGAAGCTCTTTCCCTTTCTGCTGGAGAGATTTGAATAGATCAGCCAACTTAGCATCAAGGAGGGCAGAGTTGCCCAAGAGGGAGTCCAGGAGCTTGGCTTTGAAGTCATCAGGGAGGGGCTGCAGATGTAGCCAGGAATATCTTCTAAGCACAGATGTTGATACAGCTGACCTAGCTGAGGCCTCAAGCTGCATCATATCAACACCTAAAAGAGTGCTTGTTCACTTGTGAGAAGCCCAAGCAAGGAAGACAAGGATGCTTTAGCAGCACAGTCAGGAATGTCATTAAGCACTTTGGAGGCTTTGTCCAGAAGAGCCAAAGAGCACTTGGCCATGTGAGACTGGTAATTTGTTGCCCGAAAAGCTAGGGTAGCATAGGTATAAACCTTTGTTCCCCACCTCTTTATGACTTTGCTGTCCTTATCTGCAGGCAGGAAAGTGGTGGAATGGAGGAGTTTGGATGCCCTGTCCGTAGAAATGGATATAGTGGCTAGGTCTGCTGGGGGGGCACTTGAGTAGGAATTTATCTGAGTCAGGGACACTGTATAATCTGTCCTCCCTTCGATGGGCAGGTGGTTGAGAATCTGGACTAATGGATGTCACAGCAAATGCATCCAGGAAAGAAGGCTGGATAAGTGGGATAGGTGACGGATTAGATGACTCCATCTGAATCAGATCATAAAATTTTTGTGCTTCAGACATGTCCGAGCATTCCCACTTAGTGTTCTCTCATCAGGTTAACAGTGTCCCTGAAGGTTAGGTCTTCCACTGGGGAATTAGACTCAGCAAAGGATTCTTAGAACCATACCGCAGAGGGGGGAGAAAAGAGTAGGACAGGGTGTCCTCTGAGGAGTTAGAAAGTTCTACCTCTGTAGGACGGCTCACAGTCCTTTCAGGTACGGTAGGCCTGGGGCAGAGAAGAGGTGGTGCAGCAGGGGTGAACTCCGAGGAAGGCCTGAGGGACAGGAAATCATTGTAGAGACTCTGGCTGAAGGGCTGCCAATCAGGTACGGCCTCTGGTGGCGGAGAAATATGTCTGGTCTTTTGTTTTTTCTTAGAAGGCCTAGCCGGCATCTGGCTGGCAATAGGACTGGAAGAAAATGAGTGAAACGGTGGAGGCCGGGTCTGAAGCACCCATCGAAGGTACTGCCCCCCCCCCCCCCCCCGGTGTCTGGAGCAGGCACTGGTACATCCTCCCTGAAGTGTCATCCACTCTAGATTGCACGGCCTCATGTAAGGTACCCGCTCTATCTGTAGTGGCAGAAGCCAAGTCCTCAGCCAAGCTAACAGAGAGTAAAGCTTGAACAGTGGCAGAGGGAGGTGCAGTGTAAGTAGTAGGCCGCATGGACTTTGCCCTCTTCCTTGGCAGTTCAGATGGGGTGTCGGAGGTAGCTTCCATACCAAGAGCAGTCTAAGGCGCTGGTTCTCAAGGTATAGAGAGCCTGTAAGCAGCGGTCTTGGGGACGAACGATTTACAGATGGAGCAGTTTTGTAATCGTGATCCCTACCTAGGCAAGAGAGAATGGTCATCGGAGTCCTTATGAGGAATCTGAAAACCAGAGTTGCACTTGCTGGACATGCACCTTTTGTTAAAAAATGCTTCATCTTTTGGGGCAGTAATTATTTATTTGGCCTCCTAGGAATAGGCTCTATGGAATCTGGGGTCCATTAATCCTTCTGAGAGATGCAATTCATAAGCTCACTGGAAAGGGGGGGGGGGGGTCACTCAAGTGGTCGAAAAGCAAGACCTGAAAGCCTTCAGGTAAAGACTCCTCAGCTGAAGGGGATGTGGACTGCTAGTCACATCTCCTTCAAAGTTTCCAAAACATCTCCAAAGGAGACACTCAGGAGGTGACCGTGGGGACTCTTCTACATCATAGAGGTCAGTATCAGACGTGACAGACTCCTCCAGGAAATCAAGATGCTTCCTTTTGCAGATTCTCTGCCGAGGGATATCCTCAGTGGGGTAATCTGGGGAGGGTTCAGAAGAGGAGGGAGCCCTTTGTGGGACATGCTGGGGTCTCTGCGATCCTCTGGAGAAGGTACATGGAAGGACAGACACTTGTCCAGAACTGGGAGGAAGATCCAAATGAAGGCTGTATATGTTAGACAGGGATGGTGCCAAACCCTAACCTCAAATGCAGTCTGCCTTGCTCCGAAGAACTCCTTGGATCCAAGAAAAAGGTTGTCAGAGCCAATGACATCTCTGGCTCAGAGATGAAAGATAAGAAGCAGACATAGGAGCTTAAAACTCACCTATGCCGAAGCCCTCCAGAGGCAGGGTCAGATCAGGAGAGACCCAAACTGGTTCATAGGTCCCGATTGGAGCTTGTCTGCTCCTAGAGGTCTCCTGTTTAAACTGGAGAGAAATGCTCAGGGCAGATATCGGATCCAAGAACACTGTGCGTCTCAGACCGGATACAGACACAAGCTGGATGTTGGAGTCTTCAGCTCAGAAATCAAGGGATGGATCAAAGGAGGAACAGGCACTGAAGGGGAGGACTGTGACTGATCCAATTCCTTTGGGTTTGGATCCAATAGCAGCTTGGCCAGAGATGGTGTCTTAAGCAGCCTCTGCACAACCGTATCCACACCTTCATTGGACAAACTCCTGGTGGACTGAGTAGACAGGGTAGGGGACCTAGACTTAGTCAAGAAAAGAGATGAGAGCCCAGACGTTATCAGTTCCAATGGTGAACAGCTCAGTTATCTTAGTTCTGTAGGCTCTGAGGACGTCGGAACAGAGGGTTTTAACAGCTCTGAAACAGCCTTGAATCCAGTAACAGCTGTCTGCTCCGAAGGTTTTGCAGCAGACAGTCTAGAAGCTTTTTGGCACGGTTCCATGGAGGATTCTGGAGCCAAAGTAGTACATTTCAAGAATTTTTCAGATTTGGAAGTGGACTCCAGTGAGATTTTCTCAGAAAAAGGAGTTTTTGGTAATCCCTTCAAAATAAGTTTGTTTTTGCGCTCCATAGGAGCTCTCTGGTTAAAACCTTGGCATATGGAGCATGACTCTTGGAAGGTGAAGAGGCTCCAAGCAATGCACATACCTCACTGTGGGAATCACTGAGGAGCATCTTACCACATACTTTGAAACCAAGAGGTCTCCCTTCCTGTTTCTGTGATATTGTGACCTACGAAAAACGAAATACACAAACACACAAGCAAGCCAGGAGTGGGAAGAAACAGTAAAGATAAATGAAGAAAAAGGCAGTTTTTTTTTTAAGTTGTCCTCTAAAACGGGCAACAAAATAGGAATAGGAGAAATAAAAACTTTACTACATATAATAGACTAATGGAAAAACTAACGTAAAGTACAACTACAGCAAATAGAAGACAAACATAAGAGAATCAAATAGAAAGCCATTAACCCACAGCTATTTTCAGAACCTCCTTCGCCGAGTGGCAAACAAGATCTGGGGTAGCTAGGGAGTTGCGTTATGGGTAGGGGAAAATGCCCAACAAGCTTAGCTGAAGGCCTCAAGCTTTTGCACCAACTGAGATGGATTGGATCCAACTCCATCAGTGAGAATAAAGGTGAGTGACATCACCACATCTGTAGTCTTAAAACAGGCTTCATGCTACAAGAATTGATTTAACAGTCATCCCTCTTAAGGGCAGACCACCAACAGATCCTACAAACAACAGACCCGTTAGCCTAACCAATCTTGTATGCAAAGAATTGGAAGGAATCATCACAGAAATGATCAGCGATACTGGACACCTTCAGACACTGGATCCATTCCAGTCCAGCTTCGTCAAGAGAAGATTATGCCTACTGAACCTGGTGGACTTATTTGAGAAGGCCGCAAGGTAATGGATATGAATAACAGTGCATACTGCCTACCTTGACCTGACCAAGGCATTTAATACAATACCCCATTATGGCATTGTTAAACTTACAGAATTAGGCATAAACTCCTATATAGCATGCTGGATAGCCAGTTGGCTCACAGACAGGACCCAGGAAGTCAGGACTGGTGAGACCAGCTCAGAGAGGCCACTCATCAGTGGAGTCCCTCAAGGCTCTGTGCTGGGCCCGCTCCTTTTTGGCATCTACTTGCCAAAAGTCAAGACTAAAATCAAAGGCCCCTGGCTGATTAAGTTTGTACACGACTACAAAACTGAAACCAGTCGCAGTATCCCCGCAAGACACTATCATCTTACAAAAGAATAACCGACAAAAGAGTGGTGCCCAAGCCATGGCTTAAAACTCTATGCAGAGTAATGCACTACAGTACCTTTTGGGAAGTTCGCCACCCCAGGAACGCAAGTCAAACAAAACAGCCCTAAGAGTTGACCCATTAGTCAGGGATCTGGGAATACATGTAGCTAGCAACCTGGGCTTCGACCAACATGTATCCAAGGTAGTAAGGAAATCCTTCTATATAGCTCAACTTACAAGTGCATGATATCTAGGCCCAGGTAAGGCAGGTGTACCACTACACTCTGCCTCAGTTTCATCGAGTATAAAGCCCCCCTTCGGGATGTAACTGACCAGACTCGAGCAGCAACTTTAACATCCGAAAAGGTTCCTTACAAAAAGGACAGGGCATAAACAATGTCCTATGCAGATTGCCTCAAAGCCCTCTTTCTATACGCTTCCTACTGCAAACTACTGAGGGGTGATATAAGCCTGCCATACAAGGCATCGCTGGATCCCGTTCTTCTGAGCCTTTTCCATATCTGCAAAACAAACAGCATCAGAACCACGATATCTAAAGACCTACATTTTGTTTGCAACATAAATAGGACATGATGGAGAGATGTATATTGCAGAATTCCATTTGTTTCACTTGTTTGGGTAGCCTGTTTTAAAGAAAGTCCCTCCCTAACCTTATTTAAGCACAACTTGGACCACTGGATGGGAAATCGAAAACTCACCCCTGGTCTGGCAGCCATGCCTCTTGATGGATAGAGGCAGTCAAGTAAATCACGTTGTAACCATCAAGTCCATACAAATGTCCAAAATGGTTAGGTTGCACAGCTAGGCTTATAAAGGCCCTAGTAATCATTAGCCTAGTATACATCCATGAACCTATGTAGGCAAGATTGTTGCACTTGGGGACTGTGCAAACATTACAATACTGAAGTAGCCAAAAAGCCATGAAAACATGAGACACAAAGCATAATAGAGAATGTTTATTTCACATGGGATCACCAGTTACCAAAACTCCAAAAACAGACGCAAGAAAACCAGGTTTAGTAATCCATAAAAAGACAAAAGTAGCACTGTTGAAATTACCACACCAATGATCACAGTGTGAGCAATGTGGAAGGAGAATACCCAAACAGTTAACAGTAAGAGCAATGTGTCTCACAGAATTTACATTCTTATTTACATATGCTACCGATCCATGTAATTCCATATGAATTAAAAGATTAGTCAGTTCTGGGCAAATTGCAAGTGCTGCAAAGAGCACTTCTGGCGAAGATCAAAGACTGAAATGAGACTAATTTCATGAACTTTAATGATACCTTGAATTAGGAAAGGGATCCATTCCCGCCATGGTATTAGAAACCCAAAAGACTTTGGGAAGTTAAATCAGGATACGCCTCATCACTACACATCATGAACTTATACTGGCAGGTGAATAGGTTACTTACAGAGTTTAAAAAGTCATGTACGAGCATTTTATTAGCTTAAAGAATTTTAAACAAATACTTACAGACAACTCAGTTTCAACCAGTTCCTTAGTTTCTGCACCTTTCTTTCCTTTGCCTGCAGCTCCTCCAGTACCTCCAGAAGGTGCTTTACTTTTCTTTGGAGGCCCTGCAGTCTAAAAAGTGAAAGAAATACATTTCACACAGGAAATCTCATTCAGTGTCACATTTCAAAAATGTTAAAGCCATATTATCATACAGGACAACATTTAAATAGCTCATCTCCGAAACAGCTGTATTATCTTTCAATTAACTCTTAAATGTACAGGTCACATACTAAAAAAAATTGAAAATATGAAGTTGCAACAAAACTTTTTTCTGAAAACAGTCAATACTGATCCACTAGCTCCATTTCTACAGCAAGTTAAATACCAATAGTCACTCCCCTACTGAACTCAAACAAGGTAATTTCAATGCAGTTGTGCAAACTGAGCATTTTTCCTTGATCCATGTAAGGCGCACACCTGGCCAGCCACCACAAGCACCTGTGAAAATTCCTCAGGTCCACTCCTCCATTATGGAATCGAGCAGCAGTACCGTCTGAGTATAATGTGCAGGTTATTTGGCTAATGTGAAATTTTAATGTGCATCATTTAAACTAGGAAGGGTTATGTACATCAGTTAGCATGGAGGACTAAAGCTCTGAACTAATAATCTGTTTCCTGCACCCAAGACAGAGTTTAATTCCATCAATTTTTATCTTCCGACTGACTGATCAAATCACAACCAATGCTTCTGCTTTGCCCCTGAAAAAGAATAGTGCCCAGTGGTATTACCCACTCAAACGGGAGAGGGGGGATATGATCTTAACATTTAAGTTATGTTTTGAAGAGGATTATAAATATATATACACTATTATCTTGCACTGGAGCATGTATTTTGGCTTTAATTCTGTGAAAATACAAGGAGGAAACCCTCACAGGAACAGATTTCAGAAGTAATGCTTCTACCCTACACTGCTTTGGTCAGTCATCAAGAACAGTGCATAGTGCAGTTTGGGAGATATATAAGGGAACAGGATATCAGGTCCTTGGAAAAAATCCCGAGGAAACTTACCAGAAAGGTATGTAGGATGGTGAGAGCAAGGAACAACACAAAATAGAGTAAAAGCTCTAGTTACCTGACTGATCAGATAATACGGGTATGATACTGATAGACAAGATCATATCAAGCAGATATGAAGAGGTCATTCTGAAAATTAAGGATAGAAGGAAAGAAGTGTATAAGCATTATACTGTAGGGACAAACTACTCCACTGATCTCCAAACACTTTCACAGATAACCGTGTAGACCCATCAGACAAACTACCAAAACAGGTGAATAAATCCACAAATGCATTCAAGAGTGTATGGCATAAGCTGAAGTACGGAAGGCTGGTATGGAAAGGAGATTAAGTGCTTTAACAATTCAAAGAGCAAACAGAGATCTCTTCTTGCCATTATACAAATTCCATGTATGACACATTTGCATTTTTGTCTTGCAACTATTTGGTTGGTGTCTCAACCTAATGTCATAGCTAAAGAGGAGCTCTCAGGACAGCCCACTTTCCAGGTTAAAAGAAGCAGATGTACTGTTATCAAACAGTTAAAATTCCTAAAGTGAAGGTTTAAGTCAGTCCATGCAAGATGGATGAAAACTTGGGTCATTTCTGATTCACAATATCTGCCTCACTTTCCACATGCTATTCAGTTTTCATTCTCTTCTTCCCAAATGGAATCCATCAGCTGCCCTGAATACAGTTTGAATTGATAAAGGTTTGCTTAAAAGTTTCTCAAGCCTTTTTAATGTTCCACCGTCAAATAAGCCAATTCTCAACTCTTCTTTAACTGCAGTTTTATTATATTTCACACGTGCATTAAAATTGCCAGTGCTGCTCTCAGAGTTCAAGTAAAAGCACTGTAAAAGGGAGAAGAACTGGCATTAGTGACACATCCATCACCTGGTTCCCAGACTTCTTGTCAGATTTTCCAAAGGTAAATTTATCTCGGTCTTCCTTCAGCACACACCTCTTTTGATGGGAGCATCGCACAAGGTTCTATCCTAACTCATCTCCACTTTTGTATATTCATTAATGAACTAACTCATAAGCTTCTTACTCTACAACCCATAATCTGCTGACATTGCAATCAAGGAAAATTTACTCCTCTGGAATCAAAACAACTGCATAAAAACTACAACTACCTCAATTCCTGGCCTGTTATCCACAAACCAATACTTAACCCTGCAAAAATAAAAAAAACATGCCACTTAGCCAAGAAAATCAACTCACAGCAACAAAAACAACCATCTCCTCCTTCAATTACTCCACTTTGTGGATAGACCAATCATTAATATTTCATATCCAAACTGAGAAATAAAGGACAAACTAACTTCTCTTCTGGGCTAGAATATCATCCTTCCTATCCAATCCATCCAAGGAAGCAGCAGGCATACGAGTCACTGTCCCATCTTCAATATGGGCAATCCATAAAATCCACAAAGAAAAATTCCTCCATACTAATCATCAAAAACAAAATCTGTTGCTTCAATACTCTCAATCACCACTGCCTCACCCTCAAAAAGATAAATGGCTAACTACAAGGCTCTTTCATCTTCAGAATACTCAAGCCTAACTCGTTCCCACTACTAGCTGCCAAACTTTATACCAAACACACTACAACCTCAGACACATCTCCCAACCACCACCACCACAAACCAGACTACAGTGCATCACCCACTTTCTCCATCCCTCCTCCTGAACTATGGGAATTCCTAACCACCATCAAAAATGAAATATAAGCCTCCTCCACCACCTTCAGAGTTGAACTAGAGTTCTTCCACATCAAATCAATCTGTACTTGACTCTCAGCAGGTAACAGCAAGCATGGACTTCTCAACTTCTCCATAAACTCTCTACTCAACTACCAAAACTTCTCAAAGGCAACTCCCCAACTGACTTACTCCACAGCATTTCCATCATGATGTAAACCCAAAATATAGTCACTTAAAATTGTTCATACACCTACTGCCACTTCACAGTTACATGTTGCTTTCTGTTCCATTTTTGATTTGCACAGCTTACTGCCACTTTGTTCCATTTTCATCCCTGCCAATTTCAACCTGGTAATACCTGCAAATGGTCATGTGATCAATGCATTATCCTGATAAATGTAAAATATTTTGGGGTGTATATGACAGTAACTGTGGACTGATTTAGAAAAAGGAAGAAAGATTAGTTGTGTAAAATCTTACCAGAACAATAGATGCTCTTTTCTCTGTTGCAGTATTCTTTACATGAGGGAGTTGCCTGCCACAACAACCCGACAATGGTCAATATACAAGAGACTTTTACTACTTAGAGGTGCGTGGTATGTCACATGTGGGCTGCTCTCGTACATGGGCCATAAAAGTGATATACGCACACACCCTCCTCAGAACAGACTGCCACAGGAAGAATGCCTGAATAAAGGAAGTACGGAGGTGGAGTACACCCAAGGTTCATAGGCTAGTAATAGGCTATCGGCCCAAGGGCCTATACAAGCCTAGCCATAACAATTCCCTGGTTGCTTCTTCCCACACTATTTCCTTCCCTGGACCCCTGTCTAGCAAGGCAACAAACGTGATTTCCCAGGGTGAATTTCCTTTCTCCCATCGAATCGTCAAGGTTCCTTTTGAAGAGGGCCAAAGAGGCACTCTGCTTGACATGTATCAGCAGTCTTTTCCAGAGTCTGGGGAGTCTCTGGGTCAGGAACCTATCCCACTCCAGCATGTTTTGTTCATTGTGATGACAAGGTTTAGATCCCTGAACGTGTGGCTCTGAGGGATTGGGATTTCAAGTGTAGCATGTCCAACAGCTCTGGGTTTCACATGGCCTTGCATGGTAAGCAGAGATCATCTCTGAGTAGACTATACGCGACAAGAGTATAGCTGGAGTTTTTAAGGCGGTCAGTATAGGGTATCTGCTTTAGGCCTGTGAGTCTTTTAGTGAGGTATTTCTGCGGCCTTTCCAGTTGTTGAAGATGTCTTGAGAGGTACATACCAAGCGGGGTGCTGTATTCTATAATGGGTCTAATGTGGGATGAGTACAGTGGGACAATGACCTTTTTTTCTGGATGAAAAGCCCTTAGTGATGAGGTGTGCCACATAGGATTTCCTGACTGTTGTGGCTATGTGGTTATCGAAGGTAAGACCACTGTCCACCAGTGTCTCCAAGCCTGTTATCAAACTTTCGGTGTTTAGTGTAATGCCACCTATGAGGTAATTCACAGGTACATCTTTCTTCCCAAAGGGGAAAACTATACATTTCTTAGGATTGAGCTTGAGCCCATGGCCCTGGCAGGGTGCCATCTGCTTCTGTAAGGCCCTTTTGTAGAGTATCTACATCATTTGGGGATTCAATAAGGGCTCCCAGTTTGCAGTCATCTGCAAACTTGATTAGCCAGAGTCCCTTGGTGTTGGCCTGTACTTCAGAGAAGTAGATGCCAAACAAGAGCAGTCCCAGGACTGAACCCTGAAGTAGTCCACTTGTCTGGAGCAGGATTTGGAGTCGGCAACTTTTACAGTGTGGGTTCCGTCAGTAAGCCTGTTTGCAACCAATCGAGTGACGTAGGGATTAATGCCCAGCTTAGTAAGTCTATCTATGAATCCAGAGTGGGGGATTGTGTCAAAGGCCTTGGCGAGGTACAAATAGGCTGTGTGGATCGCATTACCCTCGTCCACGGCTCTGGAGACTGAATCAGTTCAGGAGACAAGATCGTCCCTTCACAAACCCAAACTGGGGGGGGGGGGTCCACAGTTTGAAGGTTGCCAATGTCTTTGTTTACAAGTTCCATGATATGTCCCATGGCTTTGCAGATCAGGCTCGTCAGACTGATGGGGCGGTAGTTCACGGAATCCAAGTTGGATCCCCCCCTTGTAAAGTGGGATAACTGCAGCTGTGCACCACTCAGTGGACACAAAGCCTGAATTGAGGCTATGATTAAACATGACACTTGGTAGGGTGCCAGTTCATGTAGTACACAGCCCGGGATGTCATCTGGTCCCATGGATGCTGTATTCTTAGCTTTGGAGAGTGAGTTTTTTTACCTGTGTGACCATTACTACCGGAATTTGGCAATCTTATGGTACTGAGATAGGCTGTTTAGGGGGTGAGAGGGGGTGACGTTGGCACTGAAGTGATCTGCCAGGTTATTGGCAATATCCTTGGGATCAGTATATTTAATATCATTCTGTAGTAGCTCAGAGCAGATCTGAGCATTGACATTTAGATTCTTGACAGCTATAGAATGCCTTGTGGCTATCTTTGGCAATTTTATTTTTGTAACTAGCTTTGGAGGATTTTATGAGGAATCGCAGCTTCTTACTGAGGCTGGTAAGAGCTTTTTGCATCCTGGGATTTTCCTCTTTTCTGCAACAGTTTCTTCCTTTTCTTGTAAAGATGGCAGGGGACCACCAGATTGGCTTCCTTTGATTGGAGGAGAGCATCTTGATTCTATTTGGGATAGCAAGATTCACGCATGAGTGGATGTGCTCATACAGTGCCTCAGTGTAGGATTCAGCAGTCGAACTTTCAGTTCCCGTCTGCATGGGTGTCATGAAGTTAGTCACTTCTGACTTGAGTAGCATGAAGTTGGCTTTAGGGAAGTTTTTTATGGAGATTTCCTTACTGGGGGGTGGGGGGTGGGTGGGATGTGGATGTTAAGTGTGATTAGCTTATGGTCAGAACTGATCAACAAGGGAGTGACCATAGGTGTGGAGCATCGATTTCCCATGTTGGTAATGACCAGGTCTAGTATATTGGAGCCCCTGGTGGGACTATGGATTAGTTGATCCACGGCATTGGAATTTATGAATTCCAAGAACCATTGGGCAAAGGTGTTGGTACACGAGTAGTTTTCCCAGTTAATGGCAGGGTAGTTGAAATCACCCAGTATTAGGGTGTTTGCTTGTATCTTAAGTTTCAAGTATGTTTAAAAGGTGTAGTGAGAATCTTGGGACATGGTGGGGGATCTGCAGCAAGCTACAATTTGGATTGCAGTCTTGCCTAGTGTTAGTTGCACCTGGAGAATTTCAGATGCATTGTGTTGGGCAACTAGCCTAGTGGTGTGAATATCCTTGGTGAATATGGACACACATCCACCGTTAGTGTTTCGGTCCTGGTTTGGTGGCTGAAAAAAGTGGTAAGAGTTGTAGCCTGGTATTGCAGGAGTGGTGTCTGGAGCCTTAAACCAGGTCTCAGTTAATGCACAGATATCGATGTTCGCCATTTTTAGGAGTGCCATGAGAGAGTGCATTTTGAGGTTTATACTTCAAGCATTAAATAGCATTACCTTCAGAATTTGCATGCTTGTACCTGTTACGGTGGTGGTTTTGTCCTTTGAACTTTGCCTAACAAAGGCACTACAGGGGTTGCAAGAGCCTTAGCCAGTAACCTGAATCCCAGGGGGGACATGTGCAGACCATCTCTGACAAAGCATTGTGGTCTGTCGATAATGTTATTCCAGGCAGACAGATACTGGATCCCCTTTGAATGACACCAGAAGCTTAACCAATTGTTGAAGTCAATCATTTTGTCCTTGTATTTCGGTATTATTCTAGGCGAAGGCAGGATGCTACTCAGGGCTAGGGTCATACCTGCCTGGGCCACATGACCCGAAAGCTCTTCCATGTCTCTTTTTATGTAGTCCAGCGAGGTACGTCTCAAGTCATTCACGCCAACATGGACAATGAGAGAGTCATATTTGTACTTGTTGTGGAGTGACGTGAGTGCATGCGTTATGTGGCGGATTCTGGCACCAGACAGGCAACTGACTTAATTTTCTCCATGTTCAGCCTGCTGAGTGGGACATCAGTGTGCCGGAATATAGAGTCACCTATGACTAAAGTGTACGTTGTCTTGCCTTAGGGGCTGCTGCTGGGTGCCACACTGGTGGTGTGAGCTATGTGACACTTTGGTTGTGATTGGTGTTTGTGTTTCAGCTTGGGAGGTCCTTGTTGCTTGGGCAGGTTACAGTCGAGGGCCTCTGCATATGTGGATTTAATGTTGCTATGTGTGGGTGTTGGTGGTGCGGGATTAGAAGGGCTATGTGGTGCTTGAGGTGTAGTACGGGCGTTAACCATCTCCTTTTGACTGTTTAGCACAGTCTTTGATGACGAGAGCTTTGCCTCTAGTTTGGCTATGTAAGTGCATCTCTCAGGTTGTAGGAGGAGAGAGTTTGACTGTGTACATGAGGCAATTGCTGCATTGCCCCAGTATGCCCAGATTCACCAGGTGGACAGGAGAAATCACTGGAAGCTGACCCTTGGACATGCCTGGTTTGGTGCTTTTTTTTGTAAAGTACATGAGCTGTTTTCCCTTGCCTTAGCAAGGTACTTGGCAATTATAGGCTGTTTAGTGCCTACGATTAATTTCTCCTTATTAAGGAGAGTTGAGTGCTTCTATCAGTAGTGCTTTCCAGCAGGTATTAGAGCAAGTGCTGGTCACAAGGAGGCTTACAAGTAAAATGAAAAAATGGTTTATCCTAAACACCGCAGTGTGCACTAAAGTTTGATGTGAATGTTTTACCTGTCTAAAAAGTTAAGTTTTCGTGTAGAGTCACTTTTTAAAACAGCAAGATAGATTGAAAGGGGGTGGTCACTTTTGTATTCTGGTACTACGGAATACAGTAGGACGGCCAATAAATTTAAATAGTTGAAGGGGAGTGATTTCACAAAATGACAATTTTGTGCTTACTCACACAAGCCAGTGAAACAGAGGAAATGAAATATTTGGTCAAATTAACATAAGAGGAAGGCAACTAGAAAGACAGTGGTATTTAAGAACACAACAGTAAGCAGGTGGAAGGGAGGGGAAACATTTTTACCCAACTCGCAACAGACAGAGCTGTGGTCTCTTTTGAAGTTTTAATATGCAGTTAAAAGCAGAATACAAGTAAAACACAAGGTAAAGAAAACAAATCACAGTATTGAAAATATAAAAAGGCAATAAAGTAAATCAACATACAACAAATAAAAAGCAAAAAAGAAGTTATGTACTCACCATAACATTCCATGTTGGTAGTCAATCTCACTCCTCATTTTTACATATTGTTCGGAGCCAAGACTCGGCCGATTTTCAAGCTTGAAGACTTCTGGTTGGCTCGTGGCTAATCCGGTATCCCATGGTGCACCAGTGCAATCCCCAGATCTTGTTTGCTGCTCGCTAGAAATAGAAAAAAAAACCCCTAACAAACCAATACTAAAGGGTCGTCAACCAAATAATTTATAAAGTATTTCCTCCAGATCTTCCAGGATGGGGGCAGGTTGGTAAAAATGAAGGCCGAGATGGACTACCAACATGGAATGTTATGGTGAGTATATAACCTCTATGTTAGGTAGTCCAATCTCACCTTCATCTTTACATATGGGAAAGCGTCCCTAGCACATTATTCTTGGGTGGCTCATAGGAAAATACTCCTGAGCACCTTGGAGCCAAAGGATGCTCTACCCCTAGAAGCCAAATACAACTTGCAATGAATGAAGGTGTGAGGGGTAGCCCAAGTAGCTACTGCACAGATATGATCAATTGGTACCCTGGCTTGAAAGGCTGCAGAGGTAGACAGAGACCTGGCAGAGTGAGCCTTGATCTTGTGGGGTAAAGGTCTGCCCTCAGAGCTGTAGATGAAAGCTATGCAACTAGAAATCCAGTTAGACAATGTCACCTTAGAAACTGGTAAGCCCAATCTGGAGTCGGAAAAAGAAATGAACTGGTCTGACTTGCGAAATTCTTTGGTCCGTTGCAAATAAAAACTTAGCTGTCTGTGAACATCCAGCTGGTGGAAACGATGTTCAGATGCATTGCAATGATCGGGTAAGAAAACTGGAAGCTCAATGGACTGATTCAATGGGGCAGAAGAACAAACTCTGGGAATAAACAAAGGATTAGTGCGTAAATAAACTCTGTCTTTATGAAAGACATAAGGTGGCTTAATGGACAGGGCTTGTAGCTCAGATACACGTCTGGCTGATGTAACAGCTACTAAAAACACAGTCCTCCAAGACAAATATTTTAAGGAAGATGAATGAGACGGGTTCAAAGGGAAGGGACGTTAGTTTGGACAACACAAAATTGAAGTCCCAAGAAGCCACAGGTTCTTGTAATGGTGGTCTCAGTAAAGTGGCTCCTCTCAAGAAAGTTTTGCAAAGCTTATGGGGCATAAGGTTGACATTTGGAGACCCTAAATAATAAGAGATTGTTGCCAATTGTACTTTGATGGTGGCCGTGGCAGATCCCTGCTGAAAAAGCTCCGAAAGGAATTCCAGAATCATAGGAATGGGAGCGGTGTAAGGATCCACTTTAGTTTTCTTTGCCCAAATAGAGAACCTTTTCCATTTACTGTCATACAGCCTTCTGGTTGAAGCGAGGATTCAAGAATATGGGACACTGATGACGAAACATCATGAAGCCTGACTAGAAATGGAACTGGAGCAGCAAAGCTGTCAACTTGAGGGTGTGGAGAGAGGGGTGTAGCGAACCCATGTGGGTCAATAGATCTGGAACTGGGTCTAGAATCCAATGATTGTCCAGAAGAGGCTCAAGGAAGGGGAACCAAACCTGATGAAGCCAGTAAGGAGAAATGAGGATAAACTTGCTTCCCAGTCCATTGGCTTTCTGTATCACTTTGGGGATAAGAGGGAATGGAGGAAAGGCATACAGAAGTCCAATGTGCCAATCATGGACCAGAGCATCTCTGGGCGGTTCCCCCGGAGGAGGAATTGGGGAAAAATAACTGCTGCACTTGGCATTGACTGGACTAGCAAAAAGGTTGCAGCAAGGATGTCCCCATTTTCAGAAAATCTGTTCCACTATTTCCTGTTTCAGAGACCACTCGTGAGGCAGTAAGATTGCCTGGCTTAGCTTGTCAGCTATCACGCCGTTTTGTCCCCGGAATGTGGGTTGGCTCCAGAAAGCGCCAGGAAGAAATTGGCCATTCCCAAACTCGCATGACCTCTCGACAGAGTGGGCAACATCTGGTAATGCCCTGTTTGTTGATAAACCACACAACAGACATGTTGTCCGATTATATCGCAATCGTCCCTGGAGAAAGAAGGTCCTGAAGTGCTTGCAATGCCAGAAGCACTGCTCATCTCCAAAACGTTGATATGCAGATGATCTTCGTGTTCTTGCCATGTGCCGTGGACAGTCCTAAGATAATACCCCTCCCACCCGTCCAGGAAGGCCTCCGTGGCAACGGGTTGGGCAGGTACAAAGGGAGTTGCCGTGAACAAGTTGTTGAGGGCTATCCACCAACGAAGGAACTTTCTGCATGATTCCGTCAGCAGGATAGGGTGAATCAGGTAGATATTGGAAAGACAACTGGGAGAACAGGAGCCATTGAAGGATTCTCATGTGCAACCTGGCTAAAGGTAGTAACAGAATGATTGAGGCCATAGTTACAAGAAGATGAAGAATCCATTTTACTTTGACTTTCCGAAGCGGAAGACTACGTTGAACTTGTGAGATGAGGTTTTCTGCTCTTTCGGCGAGAAGGCAAACTGTCATCCACTGTGTCCACCTCTGCGCCTATAAAAATCACAGATTGCGAGGGCAGTAATGCAGATTTTTCCCAGTTTATAGAGATCCCTAGTTGAGCACAAAGCTGAATGGTGGTGTCCATCTTTTCGAAGAGTAGATGCCTGGTGGGGGCTATCAGGAGCCAGTCGTCCAAGTACGGAAACACCTGGAATCCCTCAAGTCTCAGGTGAGCTGTCACTACTGCCATACATTTGGTGAAAACTTTGGGGGCTGTGGTGAGACCAAAGGGCAGAACAGGAAATTGATAATGGCTGGCACCCAGCCAGAAGAGCAGGTATCTCCTTGACACCTTGTCCATTTTTATATGGTAGTAGGAGTCATGGAGATCCAGAGAGCACATCCAATAGTCTTTCCATAACAATGGGAGTATTGACTGCAGCGTGGCCATCCGAAACTTGTCCTTTTTCACGGATTATCTGCTGAGGTCCAAAATTGGCCTCCAGTCTCCAGTTCGTTTTGGGACTAAAAAGAACCTGTATTAAGTTCCGGATCACGTCTGGTCTGTTGGGACGGGCTGGATGACTTTTTGAGAGCAACTTGTTGATTTCCACAGTTGCCTGATCCCTATGATTGGGTGGATCATCTGGGATCTTTTTGGGAATAAATGGAAGGGAAAATGGTAGGATATAGCCTCTGGTAACAACTCTTTGTACCCACTTGTTTTGAGTTATATTTAGCCAGGCTTCTGAATACAAAGAGATGCAACCCCCGACTGGCCCCAGAGAAACGCAGTTGGGCCCCACATCAGGAGCGCTGATAAGGCCACCCTCGAAAGGAATCATGGCCTTGCTGGTATTGCAGACTGCCCCTGCCTCTAGGGCGACGTCTACCATTTCCTCCTCCATTGCCTCAGAAGGAGGATTCACTCTGTGTCCTGAAAAGCCCTCTGAGACTTTATGAACCACATTTTACCTCCCCTTTGACCTTTGGGGTATGGTCGAGAGGGGACGGAAAAACGGACTCCCACAGCAGTCTTTCCTTCCTGCTCACACAGAGTGAGTATTTCTTTCACCTTGGGACCATATAAGGAGGAACCATCAAATGGGGCGTTGGTGAAGATGGACTTAAAAGGCTCCACAAAATTACACAAGTGCATCCAGGAGTGGCGCCTAAGGGCAACTCCTGAACCCGCTGCTCTGCTCGCTCCATCAGCCACATGGGAGAAAAGCCGCAGGGAGGAGTTAACTACCGAATTTAGGGTGGACAACTGTGCAGAGATCCTATCAGGGACTCCCACATGACAAGCACCCTGTAAGAAATCTCGTAACTCCTTAAGGAGATCCCTCTGCGACCTTTCGAAATGGATAAGACAGTTCAGAGATCGAAGTGTGAAAGCCGCTGAACTAAATACACACTTCCCAAATATGTCAATCTTGTCGAGACTCCTTGTTTGGCAGATGAACATAGGAAGAAGTCTCCGCTAACTCCTTCTTCATGGCCTCTACCACCACAGTGGCATCTACGGGAATGCCCTTAGACAAAAATCCTTTTCTAGGAGGGGAAGACAGGAAAAAAGATAAGTCTTACCATAAAGTACAGTTTTGTACCTACCATAAATGTAGATGTTCGAAGATCCACATTGCTGCAGTCCTTACACTTGGGTAGTCCGCTGTCCTCGGTCGGCCCGACTATCAAAGTATAAGGCTGACGTCGGTCAAGGCGCATTTGACTGACATCAGGACGTCAGGGTACAAATGCGCATGACCGACGTCATATCCTCAGTCTTTTCTTGCCCCAGATGTCAGAAGACCCTAGAAATAAAGGTCAAAACCAAAAGACAGCAAACCAACAACCAACCAACCTAGCACTAATAATACGTACAATATATATAATATACACCCTATTAACAACCCAACCCACACAACCGCCTCCAAGAGGGGAAGGAGGGAGGGTAAATTGGACTGCAGCAATGTGGATCTTCGAACATCTACATTTATGGTAGGTACAAAACTGTACTATGTTCTTCATCTCACATTGCTGCAGTCCTTACACTTGGGTAGAATCCCAAAGCAGAGGTAAGGGAGGATGGCTAAACTATAAGGAAGCAGGAGCTGCCAAAATGCCCTGCAAAACAGCAGTGGCAAAACCAGCCCTGGATTTAGAGTAAAGTGGAAGGTGATAATGCCTAGAGAAAGTATGCACTGAACTCCAAGTAGCTGCCTCCAAAATATCCTTAGTTGCCACTCCCCTCAAAAAAGCTGTCTAAGTGGCAGTAGCCCTAGTGGAATGAGGCCTAATCTCAGCTGGAATTTCCTTGCCATGATGGGAATAACAGAAAGCAATGCAAAACCCAATCCACTTAGAAATAGTTTGTTTTGACACAGGCTTGCCCTGAGAACTCAAAGCAAAAGAAACAAATAACTGCTGAGACTGCCTGAACCCCTTAGTTCTGTCCAAATAATATCGCAACTGCCTGTGTACATCTAAAGTGTGCAAAATCTTTTCCCCTTTATTTTGGGGATTTGCATAAAAAGTAGGCAAATGAATAGTTTGGTTTAAAGCCACACTAGAAACCACTTTAGGCATAAAGGAAGGATTAGTACGAAAAGATACCCTATCCTTATGGAAAATTAAGAAAGGCTCAACCGCCATAAGGGCCTGTAACTCAGAAACCCTTCTTGCAGAGGTAATAGCCAACAAAAAAGCAGTCTTCCATGATAAAAACTTTAACTCAGCAGTAGCTGCAAGCTCAAAAGGTTGTAGAGTGAGTTTCTCCAACACAAAATTGAGATCCCAAGCAGGCGTAGGAGCACTTCGTCGAGGTCTTATATTCTTTGCCCCTCTAAGAAATTGCTTGAACAAAGGATGAGAAAACAATGGTGGGTCACAATCATAGTGAGCTGAAATTGCTGCAGCATGAACCTTAATAGAAGAGAAGGACAAACCTTTGTCCAGTAACTCAGTAAGATATTGAAGAGCCACACTTAAATTAGGCTTGGAAATATCAAAATCCTTTGCTGCACTCCAAAATAAAAATCTCTTCCATTTATCTGCGTACACTTTCCTTGTACTAGGCCTTCTAGCTTCCAAAATAACATTCAAAACTTGCTGTGGAAGTGGAGGCCCACTACGGTTCAAAACAGAATATGCCAGGCTGTTAGGTGCAGAGAGTGAAGCTTGACATTGAGCAAATGACTGTCCTCCTGAGACAACAGGTGTGGAATCGAAGGTAAAGGCCATGGAGGCTTCTGTACCAGGCTTCTCAGTAATGGGTACCAATGCTGTCGAGGCCAATCTGGAGCTATCAAAATCATCCTTGGCTTGTCTTGTCTGGCCTTCAGTAGTACCTTTGGGAGGAGAGGCAGAGGTGGAAAGGCATACACATGAAGATTGCTCCAATTGAAAGAAAGAGCATCCACTTTCCAAGCTGTGGGATGAAACCTTTTGTGCAAAACTTTGGCAGCTGGTGGTTTAGTGGAGAAGCGAACAGATCTATGTCTGGAGTTCCCCATGACACTGTCAATTTCTGAAATACATGAGGATCCAATTTCCACTCGTGGGGATCCATAATTTGTCTGCTCAACACATCTGCTAAGGAGTTCTGTGCTCCTGGCAGAAACCTTGCCTGAAGATTTAGCTGTAAACTGAGAGCAGTCTCCCACAAAATCATTGCTTGCCTGCAGAGGGGATAAGAATGTGTTCCGCCTTGCTTGTTGATGTACCACATGACAGTTGTGTTGTCTGTTAGAATCAACACCTGCCCTGGAAGAAGTAAATCCTTGAAAGCTATTAATGCAAACTGGACTGCTAACATCTCTTTCAAGTTGATATGTAGATGCTGTAGTCTGGCAGGCCACTTGTCTTGTATCCACTTTCCATTCAGATGAGCTCCCCAAGCTATGTCTGAGGCATCTGTCGTTAGAATCTGACTCGCCTCTGGCCGGGTCACAGAGAGTCCCTTGTTTAGGTGACATTCCTGAGCCCACCACAAAAATTCCTTTTGAATGCAAGGTATTATTTGAATGACAGTGTCCAAATCCTGGCAGTGCTGTGTCCATACATTTTTGAGATACCATTGCAGCTTCCTCATATGCAGTTTGGCATTGGGAAGAACCAGAATACAAGATGCCATGAACCCCAAGGCTTGAAGGACTGTCCTTGCAGTCAGCCTGGACAGATGAGACAACTGATGAAAGTAAAGGGAAAGATTCTTTTGTTTGTCCGGGGTCAAAAAGGCCATCTGGGATGCTGTATTCAGTCTCACACCCAGAAAGCACATGTCCTGAGAGGGTACTAGACTGGACTTTATTTCGTTCACAGAATACCCCAGGCATCTTAGCACTGCTATCACATAGTGTAAATGATGAAGAAGTTCGTCCTTTCCTTGAGCCAGAATCAGGCAATCGTCCAAGTAAGGATAAATCTGTATTCCTTTTAACCTGAGGAAAGCTATCACTGGAGCCAGAACTTTCGTGAACACTCTGGGCGCAGTAGATAAGCCAAAAAGCAATGCAGAGAACTGATAATGAGAATTCCCAGCTCGAAAACGCAGATACTTCCTGCAACTCAGTCTGATAGGAACATGAAGATAAGCCTCCTTGAGATCTAAAGTTACCATCCAATGATCTTTGCCCAGCAGAGGTAAAAGCTGCTGTAACGTCAACATTTTGAACTTGGGAATGTCCAGATAAGTGTTGAGGATAGATAGGTCCAAAATTGGTCTCCACGTGTTCCCTTTCTTTGGTACTAGGAACAGGCGAGAATAAAATCCTAGGCCCACCTCTGGCATAGGGACCGGCTGAATGACCCCTATTTGGAGTAACAGAGAAATTTGCTTGTGAGCCTCTATTCTTTGTGGAGGAGGAACGTCTGGCATGCCTTTGAAAGGAGGCAAGGTATGGAAATAAAACCTGTAACCGTGGTGTATGATATCCAATACCCATCTGTCTTGGGTAATTAAACTCCAATTTTCTTTGAAAAGTGCCAACCTTCCTCCCAAAGGTGCTGCCAGACGAGAAGGCTCTGGCAGCTGAAAAGGTAGGTCATTGGGTCTGTTTAAAGGACTGACCCCTGCCCTCACCAAGACTGTGCAGGAGAACTCCCTGTCCTAGGCCTGAAAGAGCCCTGAGCTCTGCCCCTACCACGTCTAGCTCTACCCCTAGACAGGGAATCATAAGAAGGATACGTCCACCCCTTAGCAGGCCAATTTCTACTAAACTTTGGAGGCTGAACCTGCAAAAAATCTTTAACAGTCTGCATAGACTTAGCCTTGTCTTCCATTTTCTTTAAAACTGACTCAACAGGAGAACCAAACAACACATCAGATTGTAAAGGAGCATCTAAAATCCTTGTTTTAACATGGTCAGATAAATTCTGATCCCTCAGCCAGGCGTGCCTCGAATAACTGACCCAGTAGCAGCCACCCTAGACGAGGCCTGTACAGCATCAAAACCACATTGCAAAGAATGCTTACCCACCTGTTCAGAAACATGTACTAAATCTTGCAACTCTTTACAATCAATACCTTCCGCCAGAGCATCAACCTTAGACTTCAATTGTGAAAGGAGATAATTTTGGTATTTCAACATGTGAAACTGGCAATTCAAGGCCCTCATAGCTAGAGTGGAGGAAGTATAAACTTTCTTTCCCCATCTATCCAAAGCCCTGGCCTCTTTATCAGAAGGAACCGATTCTTGACAACAGAAGCCTTAACACCTTTAGGCCCCTGACTAACAGTTTCTGGGTCCGCCCTAGGACTCTTAAAAGATACTTATGAGCTTCAGGCACCCTGTAATACCTATCCGGTTTAACAGGAGCAGGAGGCAAAGAATCAGGATTAAGAGAAGCCTCTGAAAAACATCTTCCACCACATCCAAAACAGGAGGTATAGCCAAAGGCCTATGCTGGGGTAAAACAAAATTCCCTAAGCCTTTTCCTGGAATCAGAGAAGTCCTGACCTTCCCACTTAAAATGTTCCCTCATGGAATGAAGAGTTTCTGAAAATGAAAAATCCTCAGGAGGAGAAGCAGAAGGAGTAGAATCATCCACCTCAGAATCAGAATAAGGAGAATACTCCTGCAAGTCTTCAGCCGAAGACTCTGAAACATCCGAATCCTGCTCAAAACTCCTAACTCAGGCTCCACCCTAGGCCTCTTATCAGAGGGGCAAGGAACCCCTAATCAAAGTAATCAAATCTTCTGCCATTTTAAGCATATGCTTCTTGGGCACAGTTCCAGAAGAACTAGGGGTGACACCAACTGAAGCTAAACCTGGCCTGCCTCTGGGAGAAGCCTTGGAAACAGAAGGAGAGGGCCTAACCACCTTAGGAAGAGAGGGTAGTATAGTAGCCTGAGAAGCCCCTTCAGCCTGACCTGCCTCCTGAGAGGCCACATCCTGCAACAACAAAGTCTCTCCTGGGAACCCAAAGAAACCTCGGTGGAACCACCGGCTCCACCGACACCTCTAAAGAACCGGCGTCCGACGGACGGTTCTTCTAGCCTAGGCTTAATTGCTTTGTCCTTGCGCTTCTTGGAGCGGCGCCGGAGCATCCGACGGCATTTTATAATTGCACCGCTTCCGAAGACTAACCTGGCACAATCTAACCTTCTCTTTATAGTGCTTATTGAATCTAGCACAAGAGCGCACCCAACAACGCCGTGCTCAGGCCCTAAACAAGGAATACACAAAGTATGATAATCTCTATGCGGTATCTGTTTCCCACAAGAAATACAATTATTCACTTTTTCTGACATCCGGTAAACCACTGAGGCAAGGAAAAACTAAAATATTCCCCAACGGGGTACTTAGCCAACTTTGAGTCGGTCTGAAACTCCGGAGTCGAAAAATTTCAGAACGCCAACCGGCACTTGCAAAGCTGCTTCTGCATCGGACCATGCGGCAAAAAAGACTGAGGATATGACGTCGGTCATGCGCATTTGTACCCTGACGTCCTGATGTCAGTCAAATGCGCCTTGACCGACGTCAGCCTTATACTTTGATAGTCGGGCCGACCGAGGACAGCGGACTACCCAAGTGTAAGGACTGCAGCAATGTGAGATGAAGAACATCGTTCCATCTGTATTGTTGATCCTCGTTCAGTCATTACACATGGGTATCGGTTAATCCTCTCCCTGTTACCTCAGATTGAGTTTGCAAGTCAAAAGAAGGGAGAGGCTACCTCTGGTCAAATAACTTAAGAGAACCGGATGGTAAGATCCACTAGAAGCCACATGAGGGGGAAGGAGGAAGGGTCGTAATGACTAAACGAGGATAAACAATACAGATGGAACATTATGGCAAGACTTAACTTCTTTATCTGATATTCTTTATCCTCGTTCATTCCTTACACATGGGACAGAGTCCCCAGCTACCCCTATTCCTGGGAGGCTCCCATGGAAGGACATTCCTGAGCACTATAGAACCAAAAGATGCTCTTCCTCTGGAGGCCAAATCCAATTTGTAATGACTGATGAAGGTATGAGGCATAGCCCAAGTTGCAGCTGCACAGATGTCATGTAAAGAAGCTTTGGCATGGAACGCAGCAGAAGTTCCCACCGACCTTGTCGAATGAGCTTTCATGGTAGTAGGCAACGGGATATTACGTTGTGTATAAATGAAGGTCACACGGTCCTTCAACCATCTAGCTAATGTGACCACAGCAACAGCAGATCCTAACCTAGGTCCAGAATAGGCCAAAAATAACTGGTCAGATTTACAAAAGGACCTAGTCCTCTAAGTAAAAACGGATTTGCCTGTAGATATCTAGGATATGTAGGCAATACTCTCCTCTGTTTGAATGATTGGGAATGAAAACTGGCAATTCAATGGTTTGATTAACAGACATTTCAGAGATCACTTATAGGAAAAATGAAGTAGTAGTTTCTCAAGGACACTAACTCTGTGAAAAATCAAGTATGGACCAAAAACAAGGTTTTCCATGATAAATACTTTATGTCGCAAGAAGCTGGTTCGAAGGGTGGCATTTTCAGAGCTTGTAGAACTAATGATAGATCCCATGGTTGAATAGGTTCTCTAAAAGGTGGCTTCAGATGATTCACACCTTTTATGAAGGTCTTGCACAATTTGCGAGACATGAGAGGAATTTTGGACACCCTCATGGAAATTAGAAATTGTAGCCAAATGAACTCTAATGGTAGAGGCCGATAGACCCGATTGGAAAAGGTCGGCCAGATAGTCTAGTATTATCGACACTGGTGCTGAGAAGGGATCTACTTGTTTATCTTTCAGCCAACAGGTAAATCTTTTCCACTTGCTTAGATAAGTAATTCTAGTGGAAGACTTATGAGATGCAATGAAAATGTCACGTACTGGTAAAGAAAGATCATTCTGCCTGGCAATCAAGGGAACTGGAGTAGCCAAACTGTGAGCTTCAGGCTGTTCAAGTTTGGATGAAGCAGGTTCTGTGGGTGTCCAGGACAGGGGACACCCCTCCCCTAAGTGGCTCAGCCTGCCGACTCGGAGTCCCCGGATGGCTGTGGAGAAGCAAATTACACATGTCACAACTGTCATCCTGGGTAGTAGCAAAACTTTCCTGCCACGAAGGCAACTGCGGTTCCTTAGTGAGATCCATAAAGGGAACCGCAGAGAGGGAAGACTGAGCTATATAAATGGACTTCAAGGGCAATGAAGGAGGAGAATAAGAAGGGGTCTTTGGGGATCGGTGATCACCTCCCAAGGAAGGATAGGTCCTGTGGGGTGGGATACCTCTGGCCAAAAGCACTTGATCCACAAGATGCAACACATCGTGTTCGGAAAGGCTTCTAGTGGGCCTCACGGAGACTGAGAGAGTAACAGGCCTGTCCACAGAAGAGACAAGTTTGGTGCTCACCTCACCAGTCCGCACAGAGAACAACAGTGCCGAGAGAGACTGGACTACGGGTGTTCGCACCGAGGAAATCACCGGTGCCGAGATCACGGTCTGCACTGACACAAGGATCAATGCCAAAGTGGTTGTCGGTACCGAAGCTAGAACTGACAAAATTGGAGCCAAAAACTGAGGCGTCGGTTCCTAGTAAGATGTCGGAGTAGACGTGGTAAAGGTCTGCGCCAACTGAGTGGTCGGTGCCGATACAGTAGTCATAATAGTCTGAACAGAGGAGCCCCTAGGTGCCGATATAGTGAAAGCTGCAGGAGAAGACAGAGCCGAGATCACTAATGGAGCCGAAGGCCTGGGTGCCGAACGTCTAGGCACCGAAAGCACTGGGGCTGACCGTGAGATATGAAGCGGAAACTTTAGGCTTTTTAGGTTTTGGTTGGTGGGAGTTCTCAGCCGGGGACAAAGGCAAAGACTTCGTCTTAGTAACAT